>NC_090279.1:208604709-208911709 GCF_040414725.1 Anabrus simplex | reverse complement strand
ACACGGCATATAGTCTTGGTTCTTTTTTGTTGCAGTAGGCGCATCTTCGAGGCCCTTCTAGTTCTTGTGGAGCTGCAGCGGGCTGCTCTTTTTAAGACAATCCTAACATTTAGCGAACGTTCCATTTTTAGCCCCGTTGGGAGAGTTTGAATGTCGTTCTTGCAGATATCTCCCGCATAGCTGTTGGTTTAGTTCCTTCAAATAATTACGCTTTTGAATGTTCAAGTTACCTTTCACATGCTTGTAAATAATATACAAGTTAATTCGAGTAATATTCAAGATAGTAAAAAAACAAAGTCATAGGCCAACGGTTGCTTGTGCGTGAAACTGACAAACGCACACTGATAGCGGACGGGTCCAGTGTAAGGTACTGAGGGGATGGAGGCTAGAGGCTAGCTACGTTAAGAACTATTAACATTTATCTCTGAACCCGGTCAAAAAGACCATGACGCGCCCTCTCCAGGGTAAATTTCACGAAATGGGTCAATCGGTGCAATTTTGATAAAAAGTAAATCTCTCTTAGATAGTGATGGGAAAAAACTTCTCTGAATCAGTTTCATTGGTTTTTTGAGAAAAATACGTATTTTGGCTGGGGGAGGGGTGTCATCTGAAAAATTAGCGATACAAAATGAGTAACGCGATGTTACCTAACAAAAGTGCAGCCTGTGATGTGAGGTATTGGAGAGACATATAGAACTCACTTTCTTTTTATATCAAAGGGGCCTCATCTCATCGTACTCTCGAGAAATGCTTGTTTCATTCCTGGGAGTTTCAATGACCCGGAGCCAGTTTCCCACTTTCGATGCAGTGAATCCTTCACTTGCCGACTCCAAATTCCACACAGTTGCGTCTCGAAAACTATTTGCTAGGTGCAAATAAATAAATCGTTTTCAATTTGAGTTTAAGTTATTGGAAGGCATATTCATGACCATTTAGGGGCTGCTTGGCCGAGGCAGTAAAGGCGTGCTCGGTTCACCCGGAAGGACGTGGGTTCGATTCCCGGCCAGCAAGTCGTAATATTTGAGAAACGATATTTCAACTTCCGCAGGTGCATGTGGTCCTAAGGTTCACTCAGCCTACATCAAAAATGAGTACCATGTTAATTCCTGGGAGCAAAAGCGGCCGGGCGTGGAGCTAACCACTCTACCCCACCAGGTGCCGAGGTTACGGATAGTTAAAGCCTTTACTTTCCACCCCTTCAAGGACCTTCATGGACTGTACGTAGATGACTGCTTTTGCTTTGCTTTGCTATTCATGATCATTCGATTTTCCCAAAGAAATTTGACCATTTTTAGTTTTTTCTATTGTTCTTCTAACATTATGTCTGTCAAATGTGGAGGTGGAACAAGTTTGAGTCAGATACACGTTCTGGAAAATAAACTTAGACACAGCACGGAACTATTACACATTTCACACATCATTTAAATAATAAGAAATTAAAAAAAAGCCCTCGGATGTATAGGCGTTAATAGGTTAGAATGCAAACTAGTTTGACTAGTAGGAAGTCTCATCTGGCCCGCTCTTCTGTAATGTTGCAAGAATAACATAACTGCTAGGGGTACTAATAGGCCGTGACCCCAATGTTTATGCAAACCTAATAGCAGAACTGTTGTCATGGCTAGAGTACTTTTTTTTAAACACAATTTGCTTAACGTATCACCGACATAGAAATGTCTTACGGTGACATTGAGATAGTGAATGGCTAGTAGCTGAAGGAACCAACCGTGGCGTTAATTAAGGTACAGCTCAAGCATTTGCCTGGTGTAAAAATGGGAAACCTCAGAAAACCGTATTTGCGGCTACCACAATTCAAAGCATTTACGTGGGTTGCAACAACGTTGTGATACTTCATTCTTATTCTTGATAGATACATGGTCCATCTACCCTTCAAGGTATAAAATGCTACGGAGGGATTCAGATGGGAGGAAATGTGGTAAAGAGTAGAAATTTGGTTAATCCTTTCAGACCTTACCCAAACATATGCATACATCAAGAACATATTTCTTTCTGTCTTCCTATTTTCTGTTAGTTCAAACCTGTACCTTAGGTTTGTGTAGGCTTTGCTTTCTGCGTTCCAACAATCTCCATTGTTGGTGTGGGTTTTGCCCTATCAAGGGATGCAAACGGTTTCAAACTTATACACGAAGTACTGTAAAAGTAGAGTAGCGTGCCACGCATTGAAGGACTTCAGCAATGAGTGCCGTATAATTGTTAAAATTCTGTGTAATCATATTTAAAAATAATTTGTGGCATACAGGGATGCTGTAGTAGAAACAGCAACGGAATGCCTAGGAACAACTGTGTGTAAAGATGGGAAAAGGCGAACATCTTGGTGGAATGATGAAGTGAGAGCAGCCTGTAAACGTAAAAAGAAGGCTTATCAGAAATGGCTCCAAACAAGGGCCGAGGCAGACAGGGATTTGTACGTAGATGAAAGAAACAGAGCGAAACAAATAGTTGTTGAATCCAAAAAGAAGTCTTGGGAAGATTTTGGTAATAACCTGGAAAGGCTAGGTCAAGCAGCAGGGAAACCTTTCTGGACAGTAATAAAGAATCTTAGGAAGGGAGGGAAAAAGGAAATGAACAGTGTTTTGAGTAATTCAGGTGAACTCATAACAGATCCCAGGGAATCACTGGAGAGGTGGAGGGAATATTTTGAACATCTTCTCAATGTAAAAGGAAATCATCATGGTGGTGTTGCAAACAGTCAAGCTCATGGGGAGGAGGAAAATGATGTTGGTGAAATTATGCTTGAGGAAGTGGAAAGGATAGTAAATAAACTCCATTGTCATAAGGCAGCAGGAATAGATGAAATTAGACCTGAAATGGTGAAGTATAGTGGGAAGGCAGGGATGAAATGGCTTCATAGAGTAGTCAAATTAGCGTGGAGTGTTGGTAAGGTACCTTCAGATTGGACAAAAGCAGTAATTGCACCTATCTATAAGCAAGGGAACAGGAAGGATTGCAACAACTATCGAGGTATCTCATTGATTAGTATACCAGGCAAAGTATTCACAGGCATCTTGGAAGGGAGGGTGCGATCTGTCGTTGAGAGGAAGTTGGATGAAAACCAGTGTGGTTTCAGACCACAGAGAGGCTGTCAGGATCAGATTTTCAGTATGCGCCAGGTAATTGAAAAATGCTACGAGAGGAATAGGCAATTGTGTTTATGTTTCGTTGATCTAGAGAAAGCATATGACAGGGTACCGAGGGAAAAGATGTTCGCTATACTGGGGGACTATGGAATTAAAGGTAGATTATTAAAATCAATCAAAGGCATTTATGTTGACAATTGGGCTTCAGTGAGAATTGATGGTAGAATGAGTTCTTGGTTCAGGGTACTTACAGGAGTTAGACAAGGCTGTAATCTTTCACCTTTGCTGTTTGTAGTTTACATGGATCATATGCTGAAAGGTATAAAATGGCAGGGAGGGGTTCAGTTAGGTGGAAATGTAGTAAGCAGCCTGGCCTATGCTGACGACCTGGTCTTAATGGCAGACTGTGCCGAAAGCCTGCAGTCTAACACCTTGGAACTTGAAAATAGGTGCCATGAGTATGGTATGAAAATTAGCCTCTCGAAGACTAAATTGATGTCAGTAGGTAAGAAATCCAACAGAATTGAATGTCAGATTGGTGATACAAAGCTAGAACAGGTCGATAATTTCAAGTATTTAGGTTGTGTGTTTTCCCAGGATGGTAATATAGTAAGTGAGATTGAATCAAGGTGTAGTAAAGCTAATGCAGTGAGCTCGCAGTTGCGATCAGCAGTATTCTGTAAGAAGGAAGTCAGCTCCCAGACAAAACTATCTTTACATCGGTCTGTTTTCAGACCAACTTTGCTTTATGGGAGCGAAAGCTGGGTGGACTCAGGATATCTTATTCATAAGTTAGAAGTAACAGACATGAAAGTAGCAAGAATGATTGCCGGTACAAACAGGTGGGAACAATGGCAGGAGGGAACTCGGAACGAGGAGATAAAGGCTAATTTAGGAATTAACTCCATGGATGAAGCTGTACGCATAAACCGGCTTCGGTGGTGGGGTCATGTGAGGCGAATGGAGGAGGATAGGTTACCTAGGAGAATAATGGATTCTGTTATGCAGGGTAAGAGAAGTAGAGGGAGACCAAGACGACGATGGTTAGACTCTGTTTCTAACGATTTCAAGATAAGAGGTATAGAACTAAATGAGGCCACAACACTAGTTGCAATCGAGGATTGTGGCGACGTTTAGTAAATTCTCAGAGGCTTGCAGACTGAACGCTGAAAGGCATAACAGTCTATAATGATAATGTATGTATGTAAAAATAATTTATTTAAAAAAAATATAAGTTGAGAACATTTATGGTTTTCAACCACAACACAGGAATCTTAAGACGTAAACAAAAAATAATTGCACCCTTTTCCTACGATATATGTTCTTTAATTTGTCATTCCTTTCTAGCATAAGAAGTGTAGGTAACACTCTTTCTTTGTAAAAGTTGCACCTTGGGGTGCGGAAGAGATCAGGCGTAAGGCTTTTTGCGGATGATGTTATTCTGTATAGATTAATAAATAAGTTACAAGATTGTGAGCAACTGCACAATAACCTCGACATTGTTGTGAGATGGACAGCAGGCATTGGTATGATGATAAACGGGGTTAAAAGTCAGACTATGAGTTTCACAAATAGAAAAAAAACCCTCTCAGTTTTAATTACTGCATTGAAGGGATGAAAGTTCCTTTTAGGGATCACTGTAAGTACCTAGGTGTTAATGTAAGGAAAGATATCCATTGGGGTAATCACATAGATGGATTGTAAATAAAGGGTACAGATCTCTGCGCATGACTATGGTGGTATTTAGGGGTTGTAGTAAGTCTCTGGTAAGACAGCACCTAGAGTATGCTTCCAGTGTATGGAACCCTCACCAGGATTACTTGATTCGAAAACTGGAAACATTCCAAAGAAAAGCACCACGATTTGTTCCGGGTGATTCCCGGCAAAAGAGTAGTGTTAAGAAAATTTTTAGACTGGGAGTTCTTGGGAGAAAGGAGACGAACTCTTCGACTAACTGGTATGTTTCGAGCTGTCAGTGGAGAGATGTCGTGGGATGACATCAGTAGACGAATAAGTCTGAGTGGTGTTTTTAAAAGTAGGAAAGATCACAATATCAAGATAAGGTTGGAATTGAAGAGGAAAAACTGGGGCAAATATTCGTTTATAGGAAGAGGAGTTAGGGATTGTAATAACTTACCAAGGGAGATGTTCAATAAATTTCCAGATTCTTTCCAATATTATTTAATAAAACAGTAGGAAAACAACGAACAGACAGTCTGCCATCTGGGCAGATAAGTAGTGATTGATTGATTGATTGATTGATTGATTGATTGATTGATTGATTGATTGATTGATTGATTGATTGATTGATTGATTGATTGATTGCAGGGTTAAATAACTTCGCCAATTATTAAGAATATGAAGTGAAACTCGATGACACATTGTTTGCCAGGCTTGTAAGAGTAAAAATGGCGATATTTATGTTATATTAATATTGCCCTTCTTTACTTTCAGGATGCCGTTAATGGAGTATCAATGCAGTGGAACAAGTTTTATTGCCAGGTGGATTGTATCACCATTGCCTGTGAAAAGGTATAACTCATTCATTGTACTGATGACAATAGTTTTAAAATAAATAACGTATTACGAAAACAATGTTTAATTTATTTTGAGAAATGTGTTTCACATGTGTATTTAACCCTCTTGGTTCCTAGCAGATCCTATAAAGACGTACTGGTCCATATGAAAAGATATGAGTTGCATTGCCCTCAAGGAAGAATAAAACGGATTTTATCTGAGATTTGCAATGCCTTCAATAGAAATGGTTACCGGGTTAATGTCTGGAGATGAAAGCGGCCAAGAATAGAAATAGTAATGAACTTCCCTACAGAACCTTCAGTTCCCTGTAAGTGACATGTCATTGTTTTGTCTTCCTTATACTAAATCAAAGCAAATTACGTGAGATATGGTGTAGGAGCCCATTCTCTTGTTGCTATCTAATGAGTTTTTCTTATTGCTGTCAAATTTCTCAACCACACAAAGTACTATGGCATTACATTACTCGTTGACCGAACGAAAAGCCCCATAGGAAAATATCGCAGATCCCAGGAGCAAGTACTATTGTGAGATTTGAATAAGAAAGAGTAGGAGCTTAGTTATCATTTTTATCAAAAATTCCAGGAGTTGGTGGCCTTAAACATAAAGCATTAAATAATAAAAAACTCGATGTATATACAGGGTGAAGCGTAATTCGCGCACTCGGGCGTCGCAGCGCGACTCCTCACATGCCAGCAATAAAAAAATGTCTCTTACAAAATTTCATCTTGCGAGTATATCCAGCAGAAAAACGACGTTGAAGATTAGCAATCTGGCAACACTGTAACCACATGTAGGGTAACTACCTCTGTCAGCAGACGTTCCGCGTATTGTACAGTTGGTGCAATGGATAGAGTTTTGGGTTAGCATGCAGGAGGTCGAGTGGTCGATCCTGGGTTGAGGCGTATGTTTTTTATTTCGTAAATGTAGTCCAGGTGGTATGATATCTGGCATCTTAATCGCCAACAGCGATTGCAGTGGGTCCTCTAGAAACCATTTGCACTTACATACTACGATCCTAGAAATGGACGAACAATCGTTTTCATTGGTCAGCTTTGAAAGGCGCCCTTTCCACGTCGTGGGCGTGAATTTATTCGCACCACTTCATCTACTAGATGTGAAACCTGTTTTCTTTGTACCCTCCTCCAATGGTCCCATAGATTAGTACCAACTATTATTGTTGCCTCGTTCAGGTCCATTACATTTCGTTAGGGCCTTACGTTACCAGTAGGCCTAGCAACGTGCTCTGCGAATAATGTCCAAACTCGGTTACAATTTGTATGTGTTATCACCATGGTCCCAATAATTCTGCCTTTCAACATTGCATGTTGCGTCTGGTAACCGCATGCTGTTTAGTACGTATCTCAATGTATTATTATTATTATGTTGTAAATGTAGGATGGCCCGCCTCTGTGGTGTAGTGGTTAGCGTGATTAGCTGCCACCCCCGGAGGCCCGGGTTCGATTCCCGGCTCTGCCACGAAATTTGAAAAGTGGTATGAGGGCTGGAACGGGGTCCACTCAGCCTCGGGAGGTCAACTGAGTAGAGGTGGGTTCGATTCCCACCTCAGCCATCCTGGAAGTGGTTTTCCGTGGTTTCCCAATTCTCCTCCAGGCGAATGCCGGGATGGTACCTAACATAAGGCCACGGCCGCTTCCTTACCTCTTCCTTGCCTATCCTTTCCAATATTCCCATCCCTCCAGAAGGCCCCTGTTCAGCATAGCAGGTGAGGCCGCCTGGGCGAGGTACTGGTCATTCTACCCAGTTGTATCCCCCGACCAAGAGTCTGAAGCTCCAGGACACTGCCCTTGAGGCGGTAGAGGTGGGATCCCTCGCTGAGTCTGAGGGAAAAACCGAACCTGGAGGGTAAACAGATGATGATGATGATGATGAAATGTAGGATACATGTGACCTCAGAAACGGTGTCTTACTGTATCACAGTAGGTAATGTCAGATGGAAATTAGCAAATACAAAATGCGCCTCAACCCAGGATCGAACCATCGACCTCCTGCATGCCAACCAAAAACTCTACCTACTGCACCAACTGTACAGCACGGGGTGGACGTGCTGACAGCGGTAGTTACCCTACATATGGTTACAGTGTTGCCAGATTGCTACTCTTTAACGTCCGTTTTCTACCGGATATACTCGCAAGACGAAATTTTGTAAGAGACATTTTTTTATTGCTGGCATGTGAGGAGTCGCGCTGCGACGCCCGAGTGCGCGAATTACGCTTCACCCTGTATATTTTGTGGTTGGCTTTACAGGAATATTCCTCAAAGCAAAATATATTTATAATTTTACAAACATTTTTGTCCTGTACCTTTTACCGATAAAACACACACACAAAAAAAAAATTAATATCAGTGTCGGTCGAAGATCCGATTAGTAAGTCTATGGAGTGTTGCTATGGAAATTATCTTGGTAATGTTTAAAGGATTTGTGGGCTAGGTCAGGCTACAGTCTTGAATATTAACAGCCCGAAACGAGTAGCCTATATCATGACAAGCCGTTCAAAGCGGTATGTCCAACAAAGTGCCTCAGAATCTCAGGAGCAACTTGATAGGTCGAAAACAATGTAATCATGCACATGCTGGATGATTACCCCGTCAATGACGGACACTAAAGCTAGTTTTTACTATTGCTGGAAATTATACGAAGTCCTGAATCAAATACAGTAGAGACAATACGCGACTGTCTGCGAGATATCGAGGGACAGCGATTAGAGCTCCGTCTAACGGAGTGACCTGGAGTTACTGATTCTGTCATAAGAGCACGTGCGTTTGTTTGTGAAGTTTTTGGGGTTATTTATGCGTTTACATTAAGTTGACATAAGTAAATAGTAGCGTGTGTCATTTCTTTATATCTCTTCTCTATATGAGTGGAAAGATATGTGCTGTGTTTGGCTGCAGTATAACTATGTAGTGCAAAAGGATTCGAGGTCTTTCTTCCGTTTCTTTCGCGACAAGAAAATGTAAGTAAATATTGTGTTTGCATATATATATATATTCTTCCAGTTACAAAGAGATTTTTATAGTACTTCCTAAACTTCTGACCTGTGTATAGTGCGGCAGTTAAACTTCAATACCGATGTGTTGTTGTAGGTGTGATATGCGGGTTTTGATTTAATTCAGGAAAATGCATATGTTTGTGGCTAGTTGTCTCCCAAGTTACCCCATTTGTAATGCCGTAGTGCGTTGTCAAGCACTGAAAAAATATGGGTGACTTAAGAAATGTATATATTTTGTTGAAACAATATGATCATGCAAATTTGCTTTACCCTAATGTAATGACAAGTATTGTTTATAGGGAAATTTTGAATGGTTTTGAGGCTGAATTTATAGATTTTCTTTCTGTTAATAGGCTTCAAATTAACAGGAAGAGTGTTCAGCTCTTAAATTTTAATTAATTGAATCATGTGTGTAAGGAATGTGCCGATATTTTTATTGACAAGTGTCTTAATGTGATGATACAGTGTTTTTTAAATGAGGAAAAAGGCAAATCTAGCCGTGAAAGTTCAGACAGGAATGCTAAAGCTAAAAAAGTAATGCACAAATGAAAGACCAAGCTCTTTCACAGCAATCTATTTCACATCTTGATTATATGTCTTCATTTCTCCAGAATTGCTTTAGCAACTTTGAAGTTCATATCTTAATATCACTTTCTTTCTAGGCGTAATTTATTTATCCATTTCCGTATATGCATTTCCATTGATATTTGAATTTAGCGCGAATTTCCAGGTCACACCGCTAGGAGCGCCACTTGTGAATGGTCTCCCATTTTAACAAGGATAAATCTGGAAGTTTCGCGTATTGTCTTTACTGTATTTGCTGAAACCTCGCAACAGAGTGGAAAGCTTCTTTAATTGTTGAAGCGTCTAGCTGTTGGAACATTCCTCTCCATCATTGCGGTTACTCGAAGAGAACTCTGCAAGAACTCTGGTTCCATCGACAACGATGTTACGACTTGTTACATTTCGCAGAGAGCTTTGCTTTCTTTTGAGCTCAGAATTCCCTCATTCTTTCTGTATGGGCCTGCTTGCATTTCTCTTTCTCATTTCGGTTGTTTGTCTCGGATTAGCCCGTTCGTCACAATCTATTTATCGGAGGAGATCTCCGTCAAAGGCCTCTTTGGATATGATTTGTAGTATTTGAAGGTCTTCTTTGGTGTTTCTAAACGAAAATTTTGAATAGAAAATTGAAATATGGTTTTGGTCAACCTGTTTCGTTTGAGATGACCGTAAAATCGTGCCCGTCTTTTGGGCATCCTGTCTGTAATTTTCTCTACTTTGCTATAGACTTCCTTGATGAATCATTTTGTGGTGGATACCATTCTTGTAATTGGATCCCATGACTCCTATAATGATTCTCCGTTTCTTTTACTCCAGTTCTTCGGCGAGTTCTTTATTGTCATTTAGGGGTAGGGTTTCGGATGAAAACGTAACTGTTATCTTCAGAAATGTTTCTTAGTGTTTTGGCAAAGGTAGCTTTTGTTGTAGATTGTGAGTGACATTGCGTGTTCCTTCCCTAAGTACTTCCTTGTCCAGTCTATTTTTCATGATGATCTCACCCAAGCACTTACATTTTTCTACTCGGTTTAAATCCCCGTATTTTCTCTTGACTTTTAGTGGTACGACTTTGATATTAGCCATTATTTTTCTTTTTTACAAACGATATATGCAGTTACGAACACATTATTCAAGCATAAGGCTATTCACCGCTACACATGGGAGGCTAGGGGTACCAGATCCAGATCGACTTCCAATTCAGCAAGTCTGTTAGGAATGTACGGGTTTTCCGGGGATTTTTCGATGATACAGACCACTATCTGATCTGTAGTGAACTAAGTACCTCTTGGACTAGCATAGAGAAAATGAAATCTGTCTGCAAACGAATAAGGGTAGAAAATCTCCAGGACGAGGAAATTAGACAGAAGTACATGGATATGATTAGTGAGAAGTTTCGAACACTGGACAGTAAGCAGGTGTAGTATATAGAAAGAGAATGGGTGCCATACAGGGATGCTGTAGTAGAAACAGAAAGGGAATGCCTAGGAACAACTGGGTGTAAAGATGGCAAAAAGCGAACATCTTGGTTGAATGATGAAGTGAGAGCAGCTTGTAACCGTAAAATGAAGGCCTATCGGAAATGGCTCCAAACAATAGCCGATGCAGACAGGGAATTGTACGTTGATGAAGCAGAGCGAAACAAATAGTTGTTGAAACCAACAAGAAGTCATGGGAAGATTTTGGTAATAATCTGGAAAGGGTAGGTCAAGCAGCAAGAAAACTTTTCTGGACAGTAATGAAGAATATTATGAAGGGAGGGAAAAAGGAAATGAACAGTGTTTTGGGCAATTGTGGACTCCAAATAGATCCCAGGGAATCACTGGAGAGGTGGAGGGAATATTTTTAAAATTAAAAAAATACCATGGCATTAGAGCCCATGAAGGACCTGGGTCTACCAAGCGACCGCTGCTCATCCCGAAGGCCTGCAGATTACGAGGTGTCGTGTGGTCAGCACGACGAATCCCCTCGACCGTTATTCGTGGCTTTCTAGACCTGGAACGCTGTCTAGCCGTCAGATAGCTCCTCAATTCTAATCACGTAAGCTGAACTCGAATCAGCCCTCAGGCCCTGGTAAAAATCTCTGACCTGGCCGGGAATCGAACCCGGGGCCTCCAGGTAAGAGGATTTAGAAAATCTTCTCAACGTAAAAGAAAATCTTCCGGGTGGTGTTGCGAACAACGAAGCTCGTGGGGAGGAGGAAAATGATGTTGGTGAAATTACGTTTGAGGAAGTGGAAAGGTTGGTATGTAAACTCCATTGTCATAAAGCAGCAGGTACAGATGAAATTAGACCTGAAATGGTGAAGTATAGTGGGAAGGCAGGGATTAAATGGCTTCATAGAATAGTAAGATTAGCATGGAGTGTTGGTAAGGTACCTTCAGATTGGACAAAAGCAGTAATTGCACCTATCTATAAGCAAGGGAATAGGAAGGATTGCAACAGCTATCGAGGTATATATACAGGCCAGTTTGTTCGTCGATTTCCTTTAACAGTTCGATTTGAACCATAGCGGTTTCTATATCATTTCGAAGAATTATTTCTTCGATATGCTATGTTTTTTCTTGCAATTGGCTTTATGTCGCACCGACACAGATATGTCTTATGGCGACGAAGGGATAGGAAAGACCTAGGATTGGGAAGGAAGCAGCCGTGGCCTTAATTAAGGTACAGTCCCAGCATTTTCCTTGTGTGAAAATGGGAAACCCCAGAAAACCATCTTAAGTGCTGCCGACAGTGGGATTCGAACCCACTATCATCCGGATACAAGCTCACAGTCGCGCGCCCCTAACCGCACGGCCAACTCGCCCGGTCGTCCAATCTATGGATCACATAAGTTAATGTTCTCGTGTTTTTTCTCCTTTATTGATTGTCGGTCTCTCCAGTATTTCTCCATCCTTCTACTGCGTTCTATTTTGTTCTTCTTTTCTTGCATAGTTTCATGCTTTCTGTCATTTATCTGAAAACCCTCGAAATTTCTAATCCTATTGCGAAATGTAAGCCTGCCTAGAATTTCTGTTCTTGTAATCCTCATTTCTGATAATTCCTTTCTCACTTATCAGTGTTTTGTGATTTTTATCAAAATGATCAAATACTTGTTTTCAGATTTTCCATAAAAAGTAGTTCTTCTTTTCCTGAGAGCATTTTATAATTTTTCACTTTGGCTGTAAATTTCTTTATTACATAGTCTCATCTAAATACTCTCAATTTTTCTTTTCCTTTTTTCTTCGTAACTCATTTCCTCCTCTTTTGTTTAATGCAAACATTCTGGTTTTTTGCCTGTGTTGTAATGCTGGGCTTTTGTTTTAACTGGGAGTGATTCATTTGTAAATGCATGTTGTTACTTGCTCAGCCAATTCTATTTTCTCAGCTCTATTTGTTTAGCTTCTTTACTTTTATTATTATTATTATAGTTTCGTTATGCCCGTTGGAACTTGTTCATTGGATTGATGACTTTTTCGCCTTCCTAATCTTCCAAAATTCCTTCAATAACTCACTGAGTTGCCTCTAACTTTCTTTTGACCATTTTTTACCAGTCCCGCTGCTAGTTTTCACCATAAATATGTGTTTATTTACTGAGGTCCTGGAGACTTCTCACTGATATCTTTCCCGATGTTCAATTCATTCAGGTCTCCTCTTGTTTCCTCCACCCAATTTATTCTCCTGATTTGTGAATTTATTACATTGAATCATCTTCTTGTGAGTCTATTATTATCCATCCTAAAAATTGTCCAAAAATGTCAAACGTCTCCTGCGTACAGAACTGATGAAACTATCTGTGTGAATATAGAGATGAGCAGTTCGCATCTTGATCCAAACTGCATTTTCTTGTGTGGGGACAAAACTTTTTTTTAAGAAACTTACGTCCTTGTTTACCGAAAGTCGTAGGAGAAACGTACATAGAGAAGAATAGAAAAGGCATTTGACAAAACGTGAGGCGGGATAAGCTCTTGGAGATACTTAAATAACATGGAGTGGAATGGAGAGAGAGAAAACTAATCAAGGAATTATATTACAACCAAACAGCAAGAGTGAGAATAAGAGCAGAATTAACAGAAGAAATCAGACTGGGGAGAGGTGTCAGACAGAGTTGCTGCTTTGTTTAATATTTACTTGGAGGAAATTATTTGTGAATGCTTGGATGGTAAAAGAGGTGTCAAAGTTTGAGGTGATATAATGAAATGTATACGATTTGCTGATGATATGGCAGTAATAGCTGAAAATGTGAAGGACCTCCGCAAAATGCAGAGAGAATTAGACAAAAAGTGTGAAGAGTGTGGAATGAGCATAAACAAAAAGAAAACCTAAGCCCTGATACTTGGAGGTAAAGGTGAAAGAGCGACAATCAAGCTAGGGGAAGAAATTATTGAACAGGAGAATAATTTTAAGTATCTTGGAAGTATTGTGACTGAAAACCTCCACTATGTAACAGACATAAAAGCTTGAATTGCCTTAGCTAAGGAAAGCTTTAACAAAAAGAAAAAGCTGTTTTGTGAGAAAGATCTGAGGAAGAGACTTGCAAGTTGTTACGTACGGAGTATAGCTCTATATGGCGCTGAAACGTGGAAGGAAGAACAGAGAAGAATAGAGGCATTTGAGATGTGGATTTAGCGAAGAATTGAAGGAGTAAAATGGGAAGATAAAATATCAAATAAGGAAGTTCTGAAGAGAGTGGGAGGAGTGAGGACCATGCTGACCGTAATCCAAAATAGGAAGACAAATTGGATAGGGCATAATCTAAGACACAAAACTTTACTACGAGTAGCAGTTGAAGGGATGATAAAAGGAAAACGGGGAAGAGGAAGGAGACGATATCAGTTATTAGGCAGCATTAGAAAAAGAAAGGAAGGTTATGAAGAAATGAATAAAAGGGCACAAGTTGAGAGATATGGAGGTCACAGCCTTGATTGGACCTGACGGTTGGCTGAACAACCTGTGATGATGATGATGAAGATCTGCAATTTTAGAATGACCTCCTAAAGTTAATGTTTCTGATGCATACAGAGCGTTGTGTAATGTTACAGTTTAGAACTACGTGGCGTTACTGGTTTATTGTAGTGATCCTGTATTAGTCTAAATGACCCCAGAAGTTTTGAGGCCATTTCTGTACTGTATTGACCAAACTGTCTAATCGCGAGGGAAGAAGTATTTCTCCAAGGTGTTTAAAAAGGATACCTGTGAGATTATTATCATTATTATTGTTATGAAATCTAATAGAGCCTCACAGTATGTTGTTGTACTCACTTGGGCTGAAGAATGTTGTGGTTCGGCCCTGGTGGGAATTATTCCACAATGTTCGTCAAACGTCCGTGAGAAGTCACACGAAAAAGAAGGTCCATCAATAAGAGGAAACATTTTGGAAATATTGCAGGTGGTCGGATTTACCTGAGGCCACCCAGAAGATGACAGCAGGTAGAACATTTGACATTCACAGGAATAGAAATTAAATAATTGGATATGAATGCTCGAAGACATAGGGAGTGACACTGTGCTGCATTTGAGTACCCAGATGAAGAGTTCTTCCACCCACAGTGGGAATTACTTGACAGCGCTCCTCTCCAGGCGACGAGGTTTATTAAAACTGGCTAATCGAGGTTGACGTCATCACTCGAGGAGGACAACAGCAGGGATCGATTACACGAGGTTAACAAAACGTTTCCTTTAGCCATTAAAACCGTAGTCCAAGTGGGAGGAGAGGAAATAGTTTACTCAAACTTTTGAACGACAGAATTGAGTCATTTCTTGTGGAGCACAATGTATGAATATTCAAGACACACAGTGCCGGTGAACCGTCTGAGAAGTAGAGGTGCGAACTGGTCGATATTTTACAAGTACTTCGATTTTCATAACTTCAGGTGGCATACACACGCTTCTTAACGGCGCTGTATATTATTGGTATTATTTTTTATTCGAGAATGACGTAACCATGGGAAATTTACTGCTATTTAATCTAAATTGGAAATGTATTTACAAAAGTAAATAGAACGTGATCTTCGGCTTATCGGCGATTCTCTTTACGAGAAAATGTGCAGGAATCTCTCTTGATCGAGACCTGAAAATTGCATCAAATATTTCCGATAAACCTGTTCATCAGACAATCCCATAAAGAAAATTTAATTGTTCAATAAGTTTTTGCTGTCCCAGTCAGTACTGCATTGTCCGACCGCGTTTTCAATCTATGAACAAGTTACGATGAACGAACCTGTTTTAGGGTGTCTGAAGTAGAACCATGGTCTACATGCAGTAAAAATGTCCAAAATATGCATGCCAATATGCACTTAAAACACTAACAATATACACTTAAAAATGCTCTGCACTTAAATATGCTCTGCACTTAAATATGCACTTAACATATGCAACGAAAACATTAAAAATATACACATAAATATACACTGAATAATACAAAATACTTAAATATACACTGCTTACTTTCAACATTTGCACTTAAATATGCACTGAAAACCTTAAACATAGGCACTTAAATATACACTGAAAACCTTCAATATTTACACTTAAATATGCACTGAAAGTCGTCAACATATGCACTTAAATATGCACTGAAAACCTTCAAAATCTACACTTAAATATGCACAAAATACTACAACATATGCACTTAAATATACACTGAAAACCTTCAACATGTGCACTTAAATATACACTGAAAACCTTCAAAATATGCACTTAAATATACACTGAAAACCTTCAACATGTGCACTTAAATATACACTGAAAACCTTCAACATGTGCACTTACATAAATATGCTCTGAAAAACTTCAACATATGCACTTAGATGTACACTGAAAACTTCAAAATATGCACTTAAATATACACTGAAAACCTTCAACATGTGCACTTAAATATACACTGAAATCCTTCAACAAGTGCACTTAAATATACACTGAAAACCTTCAACATGTGCACTTACATAAATATGCTCTGAAAAACTTCAACATATGCACTTAGATGTACACTGAAAACTTCAAAATATGCACTTAAATATACACTGAAAACCTTCAACATGTGCACTTAAATATACACTGAAATCCTTCAACAAGTGCACTTAAATATACACTGAAAACCTTCAACATGTGCACTTACATAAATATGCTCTGAAAAACTTCAACATATGCACTTAGATGTACACTGAAAACCTTCAAAATATGCACTTAAATATACACTGAAAACCTTAAACATGTTCACTTAAATATACACTGAAAACCTTCAACATGTGCACTTAAATATGCACTGAAAACCTTCAACATATGCACTTAAATATGCACTGAAAACCTTCAACGTGTGCACTTAAATATACACTGAAAACCTTCAAAATATGCACTTAAATATGCACTTAAAACCTTCATTATGTGCACTTAAATATACACTGAAAACATTCAACATATGCACTTAAATATGCACTGAAAACCTTCAACATATACACTTAAATATGCACTGAAAACCTTCAACATGTGCACTTAAATCTACACTCAAAACCAACATGTGCACTTAAATATACACTGAAAACCTTCAACATGTGCACTTAAATATACACACAAAACCTTCAACATGTGCACTTAAATATACACTGGAGACGTTCAAAAAATGCTCTTAAATATACACTCAAAACCTTTAAAATATGCACTTAAATATACACACAAAACCTTCAACATGTGCACTTAAATATACACTGAAAACCTTCAACATGTGCACTTATATAAATAAGCTCTGAAAACTTCAACATATGCACTTAGATATACACTGAAAGCCTTCAAAATATGCACTTAAATATACACTGAAAACCTTCATTATGTGCACTTAAATATACACTGAAAACCTTCATTATGTGCACTTAAATATGCACTGAAAACCTTCATTATGTGCACTTAAATATGCACTAAAAACCTTCAACATGTGCACATAAATATACACACAAAACCTTCAACATGTGCACTTAAATATACACTGAAAACCTTCAACATATGCACTTAAATATGCACTGAAAACCTTCAACATATACACTTAAAAATGCACTGAAAACCTTCAACATGTGCACTTAAATATACACTCAAAACCTTCAACATGTGCACTTAAATACACACTCAAAACCTTCAACATGTGCACTTAAATATACACTCAAAACCTTCAAAATATGCACTTAAATATGCACTGAAAACCTTCAACATATACACTTAAATATGCACTGAAAACCTTCAACATGTGCACTTAAATATACACTCAAAACCTTCAACATGTGCACTTAAATACGCAGTGATAACCTTCGACATATGTACTCAAAAACCTTCAAAAATTTCGCACTTAGCCATGTACTAAAAATTAAAAGGAAGCAGTTTGTGACGCTGTTTCGCGCAGTTTCCAATGATAACGATTGCTTGTAGCCTAAACGTCCAGGAGTGTGAGAGAATGTGATATTCAAATACCACAATTTTACTTTGAAAAACAAAACCACTTTTGTTTAATCATAAATTTACACCACTTTTTGAAGATCTTTTGTCGTAATTCAAGCTGCATCAAACCATACAAGTTTTTCCAAGTTTATAGCTGTGGAGGAACGGCGGTGTTTAGTAAATCGGTATACGCCTGTATGCTGAATTTGAAGATCCAGCAGCATGGTGATGTTACTTCACAGACTGCTCTGTTAATCAGCCGCGTGCACTTTCTTGTACATACGGCTGGAAGCGAACTATTTTTATCCAACTCTCAAGATGATTAGAGCTACCATTATCCTGTTCTCCAATGGCAAACTAATGTGACAAAACCACTTCCCTAAATAATAATAATCGTATGGCCTCAGCTACCGTGTGCAGACATTTCGATTTGACGCCATCTGGCTGTCTGCTCGTCAATTTCGACGTTCCGTTTTACTCTAGGTCCGCTAGATGGCAGACACAGTAAACCGGATCTCTCTTGGGCGTCTATGGCTGAGATTTAATTAATTTTGTCGGGTAAATACGAAATGTATCACCAGAGATCTTTTACATGCCGACATCGTACGACATGGAGTGTCGAATAGACTTTTTTCCGCCCTTCAAAAATCCGACTACCTCTGCCGGGTTTGAACCCGCTATCTTGGGATTCGGAGGCCGACACTCTACCACGCATCCACAGAGGCAGCTACCACTTCCCTAAAACCATGTATCTGGTACCTTCCATGAAACGAACAGTAGCACAGTCGCGTACCTGAAATTTAACACGAAGTCATTCCAATGTGCCATTCGACACAACCCATGAATTCCTTGAGCATGTCTTAGAGCTGGGGGTCATCCGAAAATTTGAGTAACGAAATAGTGTCTAGTAAAAAGATGTGTGACTCGATGTTACCTGGCAACACTACCTTGAGAGCGGCACAGGCCATACCAAATAGCCTGCACGGTTGCTAGGTAACATCGAGTCACACATTTTATTGAATACATTTATTATTATTTGATTTTCTCAAAATAAAATTTAATATCTTTTCTTTTCAAAGTTCGTTCTCACTTCAAGAAATTCGCTAAATCGTAAACTTGTATGGAAAAAGGATGGGCCATTAAATAAAATAAAACATTTCTGCTAGTGCTCTATTACATTCCGTCCTTATTGTTTATTTATCTATGTCATTCCCTCTTTGAACCATCTTCGTACACAGTATCCTGTCAATCTCCGGCTGAGAAATATTTTATGACTATCATAAAGCTGTATATTTTTTTTACTGAAGCTCTAAATTGATGTTTTTTTTCACAACGAGCCATAATGGATTATCGAGTTCAACGCCACCGGATCATAGAATGTGTAACAAACACGACGGACAAGTAGATTTACATATGATTTACTTGCTACAAAAAGATCAATGAATGTTTGATTCCCTCTCATTAATATTCATTAAGACCACAGAGGGTAATGGTAGTCAAAGTGTACGATCTGCAAATCGACTTTTAATTGCACTCTGTAAAGTTAAACAAATGTTGGATGGACTGACAGATGCTCCCTGGGGTGGGCATTACCGGCAACATACATATGGAGGGAGAGAAAAAACTACGAGCCTGCCCAATCATACGGTCTGCCCTTAAGGTGGGAAATTATGAACAAAATCGTTATCACGACATATAATTAAAATATTAATTTACTCTCTCGCAAAGTTGCAACTGATTCCTAGTCTGGTCATAAGTACTGTTCCAACTGCCTCAAGTACACTACAAATATGCTTTTACGGCGATCCAGATATTTCAGAGAAGAAATCCGCAGATGCTCAAGACATATTAACCTAGTAATTGATCAACATAACTTAAAAGAATAATTAACTAAATGATCAGAAATTTGAAACATAGAACAGGTTCCTCCATTGTGGCAAAGTTCTGTCTCTCTTCCCAGAATGGAAGAAATCTAGCAGTTGGATATCATTAAAGAATGGACTGTTTTCCTCCCAATGAAGGTACGCCATAAAGATGAATTGGCAGAGACTTATATGGCCTTACTAAAACACCGAAATACACTGGCGGAAAAAATATCCAAACACCATGAAATAAGGAACGTAGAATACGGAAATTTTGGCAATATATTTGTCGAGGTAACGTATTTAATTGTTTAAAGGTTAATCTCCGCGCGAGAAAAACCATCGTAAATGTAACACGCTGGGCCATTGTTAACAGATGTAATCGCCTGACTGTTGAATGCAGGCATGCAAACGTGGATGCATTGCGTCGTTCAGGTGCCGGATATTCGCTTATGGGATGGTCGGTCAATACAGGGACGGTTAATGCCGGTTGTGGATGACGCTGGAGTTGTCGTCCAGTGATGTCCCATACGTGCTCGATTGGGGAACAGATCGGGGGATAGAGCAGGCCAAGGCAACATGTCGACATTTTGTACAGCACGTTGGGTTACAACAGCGGCACGGGGGGCGTGGATTATCCTATCGGAGAACACCCCCGGGAATACTGTTCATCAATGGCGGTACAGCAGGTCGAATCACCAGACGGACGTACAAATCTGCAGTTAGGGTGCGTCGGATAACCATAAAAGTGCTCCTGCTGTCATAGGAAATTGCTCCCCAGACCTGAACTCCCGGTTTAGGTCCAGTGTGTGCGCAGACAGGTGGAATGCAGGCGCTCATCTGGTCCCCTTCTAACCAACACACGGCCATCACTGGCACCAAGGCATAAGCGGCATTCATCTGAAAACACAACGAACCTCCACGCCATCCTCCAATGAGCTGTCGCTTGACACCACTGAAGTCGCAGGGCGTCTGGCTCGGAGCTGTCCTTCAAGTAACCTGTTTCGAACAGTTCGTTGAGTCACTGTGGTGATAACTGCTGCTCGAATTGCTGCTGCAGACGCAGTCCGCTGCGCCACAGCCGTACGCCGAATACGGCGGTACCACGGGGACGTCCGGAGCCCAGTCTTCTTGCGAGCGTACCTTCTCGTAACCACTGCTGCCAGCACGCATGCGCAATGGAGTCATACCTGCAAAGTCGTTCAGCAATAGCGCGGAAGGAAAATCCACCTTCAGGTAGCTCTATTACATGGCCTCGTTCAACCGCAGTGAGCTGTTGATACTGGCCTCTTCGTCGTCGTAAAGGCACTCTTCGCCCACGAGCCACGAGTCTCTCCGTCCAATCTCTCAGGTAACTAACGCTCTCGCACATTACAGCAAACGAGATGTGCAACGTCATGAGGTCGCTACTAGTGCCACGGTAATGCGACTTGCGTGAAATTTGAATCAATGTCATATTACAGATCTATAAATATACCTACCAACTTTCGTTAATCTAGCACAAACCCTTCTAGGTTTTTGGATATTTTTTCCGCCGGTGTACCTTTAGTCATATGAAGAATTCTGTAAACTTCATTTACGAACTCGTTAACGTGATTAGCAGAATGAATATATTTCTTAATAATAATAATAATAATAATAATAAGAAGAAGAAGAAGAAGAAGAAGAAGAAGAAGAAGAAGAAGAACTAACTTCGCCACAAATGTAAGTCAGGAATAAATAAATAAATAATAAGAAGAAGCAGAAGAAGAAGAAGAAGAAATATACTCTAAGATAGAGAAGATCACGGACACAATGCGTAAAGGCAGAGTTCGCTTCTACGGTCATATACGACGGATGATCGACTCTCGATGGACGAAACATATCTTCAGTATATTTGACGCAAAACCAAAAACGGCAATGCCATGGTACGTTAATGTCAAGAAAGATCTTAAAGAACTGGGCCTACAAGCAGAAGATGCACAAGACCGAAATCTTTTCAGAGCAGCCATCAAGACTTTTGGGACTTTCCGGTACGCCACAAATGTAAGTCAGGAATAAATAAATAAATAATAAGAAGAAGCAGAAGAAGAAGAAGAAGAAATATACTCTAAGATAGAGAAGATCACGGACACAATGCGTAAAGGCAGAGTTCGCTTCTACGGTCATATACGACGGATGATCGACTCTCGATGGACGAAACGTATCTTCAGTATATTTGACGCAAAACCAAAAACGGCAATGCCATGGTACGTTAATGTCAAGAAAGATCTTAAAGAACTGGGCCTACAAGCAGAAGATGCACAAGACCGAAATCTTTTCAGAGCAGCCATCAAGACTTTTGGGACTTTCCGGTACGAAAAGCGGGCAACTGGTGCTAAATGGACAGAAGAACGTCGTGCTAAACACAGTGAGCTAATGAAGACGATGTGGATCAAGCGAAAGATGAACAAATGTCAGAATGTAAAGTGAGGCTTATCGTGGTCCCTAGTTGGCGGATTAGCGAAGTTGAATGAATGAATAATAATAACTAAAGCTATAATACAGTAATCAAGCCCGAAGTCTTATATGCCAGCGAGACCCTTACACTAAATGGGAAATATGACCTAGAAAACATTTTAAAAGAAGAAAGAAGAATCCCGAGGAAAATTCTCGGCACCCGAAAAACAGAAGATAGTTATAGACTGAGGTCACGCAAAGTCATAGAAGAGCTTTCCAAAATTGCAGCAGACATCCGCAAAAGACGTCAGAAATTTTATGGGCACGTCCGCAGACTGCCGGCAAGTAGACTGACACACAAGATTCTCACCTACATAGAACATCTACTGGAAGTGAAGAAGGATCTGGAAAAAGCCTAGATGAACTGAAATGACACATTGGACAGAAACCTCTAGAGGAAAAAAAATTAATGGATGGAAAGTGCAACCAGAGAACGAAGTGAAAAAGAAGACTGGAGCCAAGTGGACAGAAGAACGAAAAAGGATCCACGGAGAAAGGGTGAGACCTGCTTGGCAACTCAGAAAACAGAGTCGTTGGAGCTTTGCATGATCCACTGGGTCCATACGCACATAATAATAATAATAATAATAATAATAATCATAATAATAATAAGAAGAAGAAGAAGAAGAAGAAGAAGAAGAAGAAGAAGGAAAAGAAGAAGAGGAAGTTAAATATCTTGGCGAGTGGATAGAACCAAACGTCTCTGAAAAAGAAGCTTTCGCTTCGTGCATGAATAAAATGGAAATCAACTCACGAAAGACGTTTACAACAAAAACTCCATATCCTTGAACGCAAAACTCAGACATTATTGCCCTTTTTACAGTGCGCTATGTCTTCTGATATTGGCTGGAACAAATGTCTTACTTTCAATGACCTCTCCCAGTCTTATCCTTGACTTCGGCAATTTAACATTGACTGACGTATGAGAATGCCAGTAATATCTTTCCTTATGCAGCCAGCGTCCGTCCCTGTTATGAATGGTGTGAAACTATCGCTCATGGAATCAGTAGATGCGAGCATTTAAGTGGGCTTGGTAGACTGATATGTAAAGGCAACTTCTGGTTCGTTAAGAAAACCAACGAGACACTACCTAATTCATCATTTCCCTCGTATACCTCATCAGTGCCGATCTGAGTGGCTCAGACGGTTGAGGCGTTGGCCTTCTGGCCCTTTCTTGGCAGGTTTGATCGTGGCTCAGTCTGTTGGTATCTGGAGGTGCTCAAATATGTCAGCTTCGTGTCGGTAGATTTACTGGCACGTAACAGAACTCCTATGGGACTAAATTCCGGCACCTTGGCGTTTCCGAAAACCGTAAAAGTAGTTAGTTGGACGTAAAGCCAATAACATTAATACATTTTCAGTGACGCTTAAGGGATGACTACCCAATAACCGTAGCGTTACTTTGGGAGCGGACTGTATATATCATCACCACTACAAAAATGTGTATCTACTTTGGAAACAGTCTGTATTCCGGCAGCCACTTGCTATGTGGCGAAGGGGCAGAGCTTCACAGGTAGGTCTACATTGACGGCGAACTTACTGTATAAAATGAAAGCCATTTTCCCATCGGGAATTGAAAATCAAAATCCACAGTCGATTTCCAGACACTCGACCGTGTCAGGAATGGAATGAACGAAGCCCCATCTAGCGGCGAGGGTAGGAATTGTACCAGCTGCCGAAGCCTGTCACATTCCTCTGTGGCAATGATTAATGACTGAAAAATTAAATGAAATGATATTGGAGAGTGTTGATGGAATGAGAGATGACAGGGAAAACGGGAGTTCCCGAAGAAAAACCTGCCCCGCCTGCGCTTTGTCCAGCACAAATCTCACATGGAGCGACCGGCGCGCTTCCGCCTGAGCCACGGAGGCTCTCCTTCAGGAATTAATGTAATTTGTAAAGCTCAGACTTTTATGCAGTAACAGGTTAGATTGGAAACTAATTTGGTTAGTAAGAAGTGTCAGCCACCCGCTCTTCCATAATGTAGCAAAAGTAACATAAATTATAAGGGTTTTGTTTCGTCTACCCCTAATGTTTATACAAACCCCATAGCATAATCGTTGTGAAGGTAGTCTATACTTGGTACTCGCTTCAGGAAATTTACATTCTAACTTATTAATGCATAAAAATCCGGGCTGTAGTAATTTGCAACGTGTCTGCCATCAAAGGTGTAGAGGCTGCTGACCATGCAGTTGAAGGCCTATGCAGTGGGACGTAAAATAAATAGCACAGTGAGTGTGTCCCCAGTCGCAATGGGGACCTCTAATTATGATAATTACGAAGTGTCGTGACGTCAGTATTGCCCTGGGCAGCTGTTCCAATCACCAGGCAGTCGCTGACATAAGCTAGCGGGCGCAGGAAGCCGCCAAGGTCATCGCTAATTATCACTGGGTCCGTATCATGTTTCATCATCTAATAGGGAACCAACCTTCTTCAGTGGTGGAGAACAAGTGTGACATATGTATATAGCTAGAGGATATCCCGTACCAATATACTAGCGAGTTTGGAAAGATGGGACGGCACACAAAGTATTTAGAATGTGGTGAAGTCATTTACCTCGCTTCGCCAGTGCTTTTCAGAATAAATATTTTCGTTGATACATTTTTAATCCTGGCACTCCTACCACTTTTCCCCCGCGCACAAGGCGGGTTTGGTCTTGTTTTATGGCTGGATACCGTTCCTGACGCCAACCATATGTGAAGGGATGTAATTACTAGAGCCCGGATGTTTAGGCTGTATAGTGAGGCCAATTAAGCATATCTTTGCAGCACTCGTAAAGCTCACTCAAAAAATTGCAAAGGTTCTTCAAATTTAATTCTTTAGCAAATCCATCAAGGTTCTCCCTAACATTCATCAACTTCTTCCAAACTCTGAATCACATCAGGCAAATGCTTGTAGCTATGCACTGCAAAATGTTCCAGATCTACGTCTTTGTTCTTGAGTAAATGTTGGGCCCGCTTGATGGCTTCTGCGTCCGTTCTCTAGGGCACATATGAATCAATTGATTTTATCAACATTATCGCCCAAGAAAATCTGTTGGAACAGAGAAAAAAGATTCTGTCTATTCTTTGAAGAACGCAGAAGAAGGTCGGGGGAAAAGTGCTGAAGCATGAAATATAAGGTAAAAGGTGGCAACATGCAGTAATCTCACAAAAAAAAGTGCAAAAGTTGCAACAAACTACGTTTATTTCGCTTCTCCAAATACATATATTGATCCATCTTTATGAAAGGAGTTGCACTTTAAAATCCCTTCACTAATTATCCCTCACATATAGAAGCACAGTCATCCACGAGCGTCAACTAAAACACGTACTCCAGGCCTCTCCTAACGCCATATGCCATCAGTCAATAGAATGTAAGTTATTTTCATTGAGGTAATTTTGAAACAACTCGCACCAAATTAGGCAACGTCACTTTAGATTCCTTCTGCGTGTTATGATATTCATAAACTAGAGCTCGGATGTTAAGGCTGTATTAGTATAGAATACAAACATACTAAAGCAAATAACAAGTATACTCTACCCGGCCAACAGTTCTGCTATGAGATTTGCATAAATATCAGGTTCCTGGTCTATTAGAACCCCTAAGACTTCTGCTACTCTCACTACACTACGGAAGAGCAGGTAGACGACATTTCCTACCAGGTAATTTGGTTTGCATTCTAACCTACACTGCCTAGTATTTGGACGAGTTGGTCGTGCGGTTGGAGTCGCACTGCTGTGAGCTTGCATGCGGGATATCGTGGGTTCAAATATCGGCAGATCTGAAGATGGTTTTCCGTGATTTCCAGTTTTCACACCAAGCAAATGCTGAGGCGGTACCCGTCTTTACCTTCCAAATCCTAGCCCTTTCGCATCCTTCCATCGCCGAAAACATTTGATGTGTTTTTGCCACGTTAAAAAAATATTAAAAACTACAGCGTGTGTCTGTGGTGTGTTGTCTGAATATGAACACGAGGCTGTTGGAACAAACACAAACACCCAGTTCGTAGCCAGAAGAATTCATCAGCCGCGATTAAAATGCCGTGCAACGAGGCCCTCAGCGCTGATCATTAAGCCAATGAATCGAACGGTGGATTTCAGGGAGTATACTTCGAAAATTAGCATTTCCAAGATGCAAGAGATATCAGTAGGGAAGAAACTCAAAATAATTGAATTTCAGGCTGAGAATGCTGAACTGAAACAGGTAGATTATTTCATGTATTTAGAATGTATATTCTCGTAGGGTAGTAGAATAGTAAGGTGTAGCAAAGCTAATGCAGTGAACTCGCGATCAACAGTATTCTGTAAGAAAAGGTCGGATCACGGACGAAACTGTCTTTACACTGGTCTGTTTTCAGACCAACTTTTCTTTACGGGAGAGAAATCTGGGTGATCTCAGGATATCTTATTCATAAGTTAGAAGTAACACACATGGAAGTAGCTGGCAAAAACATGTGGGAATAATGGCGCAAGGTTAGTCGTAATGAGGAGCTAAATATTAAGTTAAGAATAAACTCGATAGATGAAGCTGTATGCTTAATCTGGCTTCGGTGTTGGGGTCATGTGAGGTGAATGGAGGAGGACAGGCTACTTAGCAGAATAATGGACTTGGTTATGGAGGGTAAAAGAAGTAGACGGCGACAAAGACGATGATGGTTACATTCAGTTTCTAATCTTTTAAAGATAAAAGGGAAGTATAGAATTGTGCCAGTACTCCGAATGAAGAAGTAATGAACTCTCAAACACTATGGAAGACACATTCCATAAATACAGTCAAAGATCATTAGAGTTAATTCCTCTTTGAACTTGTTGTTTAGTCTTAGTCGGATTTTATTTTTAAAAGTAATAACGTATCTTTTCATCTCATGGATTCTATGCTCTATTCACCTAGAACAGTCCGTGGTGTTATAAAGGCTTGATGGGAAGCATTTCTTCAACACATCAGTATATGCAACCGCCTGAAGCGCAGTCCAAATAGGCTTTTACAAAAGTTAGATACATTTCAAAGAAGAAATTAACTTAGAAATTGACGAGGAGCTCAAAGTAAGGAAAATAAGAAAGAAATTTCGCGATAACGAAAATGAAACGTGGAAAAGCTTACTCCGTCGTGGCACAGATGTATCACTCTTGTCAGAGTGGAAGAAATCTAATAGCTGGATATCGACGAAGACTGGCCTATATTACTCTCAACGGATGAATGAACTGTAATGTCGTCGCGGTACGCATTTTTCCTGGCAGAAACCTGGACACCCGTTGCCCGGAGTGCAACGAGATTGAAATCCTTTCTCATGTTCTTAGTTTCTGCCGCAAATGGGAGCTCTTAAGAAACAACAGGCACCGTAGACTAAGAAGAAGGACAACTGACTGCTTTCGAAATACAAACCAGTTCGAAGTTTGTGAAGAAATAACCTGTACGTCAACTGAAGCGGACATTATAGTCATTGATAGGAAATCTAACAAAGAGTTATTTTCACCTGTCTGCAAGTAAAGGAATGCAATGTGTACCTAATTACACAAGAATCCGTGCTCTAGACATCACTATAGAGTCTCTTTCTCACTATTGTGAACAGTTTCACTTCCGTGAAGTATCGAACAGGTAGACTATTACCCAATACTAAAGCCGGTGATGTGTAGACTGGAAGAAAAAGTTCACCGAAGCGATCAAATAGCAATGCCACGGTTGTCGTTTCATCCTTAATGTTATAAACTCTTGGGAATATCCCAAGATATTAATAAATATCTTATTTTATTGGCCAGGTACATCGATTTACTTTCTGTTCGCGCAACATTATCGGTGCCACTTCACATCCTGTATGTTAGTGGCCAACTGATCAAGGTCAACCGTCGTATCTCACGTCGAACGTTCTGCTAATGAAGGCAGACCGGATCCCGCAGTGACACACACACACAACTCTAGCTGAATATCTGGCTTAGCTCGACAGCTTAGTGAATATATTCTGTATGCATCCTTACCTGCAGTAATGTAGTCATCTGACTGGCATATTTTAGGGATAAAATGTGGCAGAACTTGAAATGAAAACGAAAATCTATTTCATTACTTTTGAATCAGCGTCACGCTTCGTACGCCTTATCCTGTGCTCTGGTAATTCCCAATAAAATAATTATCTTATTTAACAGGGATATACAGTGTTATGGGGCTGGGAGTTTCTCTCGAATTTCGCGATACAAGGTCAGTAACGCCATCTTCTCACTGTGCGCTTTTTTCCTGTAACTAAGAAAATATCGTAACAAGTGAAACCCGTTCTAGTCCTCAGTCCAGAATTAAAATCGTTTAACTGGCCAGAAAACGAACCCAGGGCCTTCAAATGAGAGGCAGGCACGTTACCTCTACACGACAGGGCTGGCTAATAATAATAATAATAATAATAATAATAATAATAATAATAATAATAATAATAATAATAATAATCAGGTTACGAGTTATAGAATGTCTTTCATTTCCTCACATTTCGTAACCCTTACCATTCCTTTGTGGATATATTCAGTTTTCTTCCGATTTATCGAACTCTTGATCCCCCCGTCGAGAAAATGTTCGACTGCGAAGTTTAAAAAATCAATCAATCAATCAATCAATCAATCAATCAATCAATCAATCAATCAATCAATCAATCAATCAATCAATACTGATCTGCATTTAGGGCAGTCGCCCAGGTGGCAGATTCCATATCTGTTGTTTTCCTAGCATTTTCTTGAATGATTTCAAAGAAATTGGAAATTTATTGAACATCTCCCTTGGTAAGTTATTCCAATCCCCAACTCCCCTTCCTATAAACGAATATATGCCCCAATTTTTCCTCCTGAATTCCAACTTTATCTTCATATTGTGATCTTTCCTACTTTTAAAGACACCACTCAAACTTACTCGTCTACTAACGTCATTCCACGCCATCTCTCCGCTGACAGCTCGGAACATACCACTTAGTCAATTAGCTCGTCTCCTTTTTCCCAAGTCTTCCCAGCTCAAACTTCGCAACATTTTGTAACGCTATTCTTTTGTCGAATATTACCCAGAACAAATCGAGGTGTATTTCATTCGATTTTTTCCGGTTCTTGAGTCAAGTAATCCTGGTGAGTGTCCCATGCACTGGAACCATACTATAGTTGGGGTCTCGCCAGAGCCTTATATGCCCTCTCCTTTACATCCTTACTGCAACCCTAACACCCTCATAACCATGTGCAGAGATCTGTACCCTTTATTTACAGTCCCATTTATGTGATTACCCCATTGAAGATCCTCCTTTCTTATATTAACACCTAGGGGTACTTACAGTGATCCTCATAAAGAACTTTTACCCCATCAACGCAGTAATTAAAACTCAGAGTACTTTTCCTATTTGTGAAACTCACAACCTGACTTTTAACCCCATTTATCATCATACCATTGTCTCCTGTCCATCTCACAACATTATCGAGGTCATTTTACAGTTGCTCACAATCTTGTAACGTATTTATTACTCTATACAGAATAACATAATCTGCAAAAAGCCTTATCTTGATTCATCTTCTTTACTGATATCATTTATGTATACAAGGAAACATAAAGGTACAATAATAATGCCTTTATGAATTAAGAGGTGAATTCCTCAATACAGTACTATTGGACCTTTATATTTTCTTATATATATAAATTATATGAATAATGTTGTGCGGGTAAAAGGTAGTTGCGTTCAGTGCGAGGACCTAGACTGCTCTATATGAAGCAAAACTACTCTACGAGGTCTTCAAATGTCTACCGAATTTCGTTGTCATCTTTTCTAGCCCGCGTCCTTAACACTAGACCGATTTGTACAACGTTAGTACGTTAAAAGAGACGTCGTCACAGGAGGCTTTGGAAAGGAACAGCTAAATTAGGCCAGTCTCCTCATTTAATTATATAGTGCACAAGTTTCCGTGACAGAGGATGGAATAGCATTGACTTGTTTAAAAGATGGACGAGTCATTACACTGCGATACGGCAGCTCCGGAAGCAGACACAAAGAGAAAATATATCGTAATAATAATAAGCACTTCTACGTAAATCTTATCGTTGTTTGAGCCGGATGTTCTTTCTGCCCGCCCATGCTCATCGGATAGAAAGATAAAACACTAATTTAGTGGCATTTGGGAACTCCACTCTCATTGTCAAAGAGATTGGTAAGAAGAATGTTGACTGTGCGTAGCCAAAGGTACAGTGTTTCTCATGGAGGACTGTGAGTTTGTGTTATGATTTTGTCGATTTTCTGTTCGTTTCCACGTGAGTGCCAGGTGAATCAATATCCCCAAACGTGGTCACTGTAATGTTATCATGGTCAATTTTACAATTCCTTAGATTGACTACTACTACTACTACTACTACTGCTGCTGCTATTACTACTACTACTTGCAGGATAGCAAGAAACGAGAGGAAGTAGACTCTCGGATTTGGCTAAGATCAGGGTGATTATCAATTACAAATATTCACTAAAATTTATTTTATTTTATTTTTTGTTATTTATTTTATGTTATTTTATTTTTGGTTATTTTATTTTATTTTGTTATTTTATTTTTTGTTTATTTTATTTTATTTTTGTTTATGTTATTTTATTTTATTTTATTTTATTTTTGTTTATGTTATTTTATTTTTGTTTATTTTATTTTATTTTATTTTATTTTATTTTATTTTATTTTAATTTTGTTTATTTTATTTTATTTTTGTTTGTGTTATTTTATTTTATTTTTGTTTATTTTATTTTATTTTATTTTATTTTATTTTATTTTATTTTATTTTATTTTATTTTAATGTTGAAAACATTTCTTCCCAGACAACGGAGGGGTCCCCATGCTATGAAAAACGTAAAATTAAGCATTTTCCTCAATTCTGCCGGAAGTTGAAGGGCTAAAGCGGCCGAAAAGGTTTCAAATTTTGAGTCTTGTATAGCTCTATCAAACTTAGAAACAAATTTCGAAAAACACTTCCGGGCTAAATGCAGTTTCGGGAAAACAGGCTAAAATCGCTTGTTTCTTTACTCGTCTTCTTTCCGATCCAAATCCTAATCATTTTTTTTGAAAAATATCCACATCGAATTTAGTTGTAAGAATTTAAGCGAAACTTTGCATTGACTCACATTATCGCTCGTATTTGTAGAAAAAGGCAAACTGCAAATCTAATCGACCGGATAACGATGATTGAGAAAATGATTGTAATTTTTATTAATAAATAAACAATATACTTTCATACATACATATATACATACATCATCATTATAGACTGTTACGCCTTTCAGCGTTCAGCCTGCAAGCCTCTGTGAATATACTAAACTTCGCCACAATACTCTATTTCAACTAGTGCTGTGGCCTCATTTAGTTCTATACCTCTTATCTTTAAATTGTTAGAAACTAAGTCTAGCCATCGTCGTCTTGGTCTACCTCTACTTCTCTTACCCTCCATAACAGAGTCCATTATTCTCCTAGGTAACCTATCCTCCTCCATTCGCGTCACATGACCACACCACCAAAGCCTATTTATGCGTACAGCTTCATCCATCGAGTTCATTCCTAAATTAGCCTTTATGTCCTCATACCGAGTACCCTCCTGTCATTGTTCCCACCTGTTTTTTATATTTTCATACTTTGTTATATTTTATTTACCTAAAATTCGTTGCCCATAACTCTCGGACGTTTTCAACATTGAGTTGCTTGCCTGAACTATGGAACTTTGTTTGCGAATTCGGCCAACTGTTGACCACATAAAACTTAAGGCTTCTTGATCTTTCTTTCCTTCTCTTCCCTAAACCACCTCATTCTTTCGTTTATCATTTTCCTCTCCTCATCTTTGTTACTGGTTTCTCCTCAAATGATTATAGACTGTCGACTCATCTTCTGAACTCTATTCTATTGTGGATCATCAACTTCTTCTGCATCCTTCTTGATCTCTTCTACCCATTTGGAGGTGGCCTTTAACCCCATGACGTATTTGAAGATCTGTTTGGTTAGGCGTTTGTCATCCATTCTTCGTAGAATTTCAGCCATCCTTTCCGCATTATGTTTGTGATCTTTTCAGTGTACTTATACGGATCCTCACATCCCCTTTTCTTCCAAGTTCCGTCAGTAGTCTTCTGTAAAGAAGTTTATTATCTGATAAGCAATACAAGGAGAATCAAATCTCTCTTTTCAGTTTTACAAAGCACTGTGATCTTAGCCTTAATCATACTGTCAAAGCTTTCACCTTGGATAATCTCTCAGTAGTTTGCTGCCATAGATCCTGATGAGTTTAATGCCGGCAATGTTATAGACACTTGCTCGTGGGCTGTGTCAAAGTGATTACTGCTTTACATAATGCTTACTAATGTATTAATTTTCTAACGTGACGTAAGTCATCGGGAAGGCCAATGAAACAATGCGATTCAGGTGAAAATACATCTTAATTTGTACTCGACGATAAATCTTGAGTAGCATAAAAAAGGAGGAGGTGGAAGTGCCACGAGAGACTTAGCGCGGAACCGGAAAGAGCTTACACTTTTTGTGTTACGTCACAAGCGATCGTCACCTCAGCGGAAAGACCAAACTTTCACAGAATCTTTAATGATAATTTGTGTCGCATTCATACCTTGTATTTTTGTTTATTGTACTTTATGTGTGTTTATATGTATGCATAATTGCTCGTTTGTTTGTTTGCTCGAATATTTATTTATATATTTGCTTTTATTTCTCGGTTTGTTCCTTTATTGTTTGATTAATTATCCTGATATTTTTATTACTTTTCGCTTATATGTTCGAATATTTACTATTTTTATATACTATGTTTTTGTATGTTTGCTTGTTTTTTACCTATATATTTGTTTGGCTACTTATTTATGTTATAACTTTACGTTCTTAAGTCTGCCGAAACTGTTTATTAAATACATAAATATACAAGCTACCTGAGAAAGAAACACCTTAGTTAAAACATAATGTATCTTTCTTGAAAGAACATCAGATTCTATAAAATCACACTAAAATAGATCTATAACTGTATAAACATGTATGTTTATTTCTATTTAAATTCTTTAAAACTTGAATGTTGAAACTTATCTTAATGATATCTTCACTGTTCTCCACTCTAGCCTAGAATGCTCACTTGGTTTGTTTGATTATTTCCTAACTTAGTTGTTTGTAATTTTATTGCCTGCTTACTCATATATTTGTTTGATTATTTCTTTGCTAATGTATATATTTGTTTGATTGTTTTCTATTTATTTCTTTGTTTTTTGTTTAGCTAGTTATTGGTTTGATTGATTGCTAACCTAGTTGTTTGTACGATTGATTGTCAGCTTGCTTATGTATTTGTTTGCTTGTTTATTTGTTTTTTACTTACTAATTTATTTATTTGGCTACTTGCTCACTAATTTATGTGTTGAATTATTAGTTTGATTGTTTGGTAACTTATTTGTTTGTTTAATTACTTATTTCTTTGTTTACTTCCTTATTTATTTCTTTGATTTATCTTTTTAATTTATGTGATTTTTGCTTATTTCTTTATTTGTTTCATTTCTTGCTAACTTATTTATTTATTTATTTATTTATTTATTTATTTATTTATTTGTTCGCTAACTTAGTTATCTGTATGTTTGATTGTTTATTTACTTACTTGTTTCTGTTTCCTTGTTTGGAAGACACCTAGCTTTTGTGCTTAAGTCATCTGTTAGAGCGTAGGCTCAATAGCATAACAGGAAGTGGAGAACATTTGGAAACGAGAACGTGATGCTTAAATACACTTAACACACATCAAAAAAGAATATCAGATCAAGTTCTGAGTTCTGATTCATCTCTCACACATAAGACTAATTTTAAATACAGAAAAACCTACACCCTTGAGTACTTCATAGGACCAAAGATGATTACACTTCCGATATGTTGCCGAGGTTAAGTAGAATAAACGCTTCGTAGCGCACGATTTGTATACAGATCATCTTTCCGTCCTGCTTTATACCGTGCTTAGGAACTGTGAATTTTCTTTCTCATTGTAGTGTCGAGGTAAGCCATAGGGGAAGTCTCTATTTTTCACTGTCTCACTGTCTCTATTTCCAAGTAACGATAATCACTCTTTCCCATTTGGACCAAAGGTTAAGTACGGTGGAAAACTTGATCTTCCAGTACTCCACGAAATAAAACCTGTGAATACTGTGGTTTAGTACCTTCCACTGTGAGATCTACGGTAACACTGTAACCCCATAGCACTATGATTGAGTACAACAAATGAAGATAGTTAGACCTTCAGATCTTCGTTTGTTTGATACCTTTTACTATAAACATGTTAATATTGTGCTTATGAACAGTTGAGCCCTTGTCTTCGTGTACCCAACGGGTCAGTTATAACTCACATTGTAATCATCTTAATCCCGAGGTTAAGTACAACTACACCACAGAGAAAATCTTTTCCTTCTATTACTACCACAAAATGGGGCGAATCTGTTCAAAAATTGTGTTTAAAAATAATTCCATTCAGTTCAGTTAGATCGCAAGATAAATGTGAAATTTTTTACTGTTCAACTTGGATAATATTAGGATGCACAAATTAATTTATAATTTGTTCATATTTCATCTATTGTGTAAATTTAATTTTTGGTCCGTTTCACCTCACAAGTATTTAAAACAATGTATCAAATGTTATTACAGTCTTAATTTGCAAAACTAGAACAAGAAATATAAGAAATAAATTGACAATACAATACATCTCGTAAATGTCAATTTATTTCTTATAATTGAACTTCAGTACGGAACAAAAATGAAATGAATAGCTTATAATTAAACTAGAGCAATGAATATAAATCTAACAGTAGTGCATAACAAAACAAAACACTTCAGTTATCTAAATTGCACGAGTTCCAAGTGGTAGAAAATACACTGTCAGTATTTAGTATTATTTACTTAATATCTCATTATAATTTTTGGCATAAAATATATACATATTTATCATGCCTTCTACGTCCACATTTCCTAACAGTGATTTAGAGGAGTATGAGGCAAATGAAGATGAAGGAACACGAAAGGAGGAGGGAAAACAGAGTGCAGAATTAAAAATAATTAATTTGACCATCGTAAAATTCCGTACTCAGAGAGGGTTATACAGTATATTTTATTCACAGCGTTGAATATGATACATAAGGAATTACATTTTTGAGAATGAAAGTTTTGATAGTAATATTTACTTTGTCTTTCTTGAGGATGTACATGCACCAGGCAAAAGAAAAGAACAGATTGTTCGAAAGGTTACGCTAGGATTTTTGCACTTTGAGTTTGTCCCAAAAAATTACATGATGGATTGATTCACTCTGAAAAATTGCAGTATAATAATTTGATACATTCATTCTCTAACGTATGGCAGGTCTTGTCATGGGATACACCTCTTCCACTTTTACCTGTTCAGAGCCAACTTTTTCATGTCGAAATATTTCTTTCCTTTGATATTTTCCAGTATTTGATGTATTTTCCTCCCCCTTTTTGTTTTCCTTTCACTATTCCTCCTACTCCAGTAAACAGTCTCTCCTCAAACAATGTCCAGTCCAGTTCATTTTCCCCCTAATGATTTGCAACATACTTCGTTCTTCTCCAATTTTCCAACCCTCCATTCCTTAGCCGGTCTTCCCATTTCTCCTCCATATACACATCTCTAGTTTCTCCAAACTTGTTTAGTCTTTCTTCCGTACTGCCCAAGTCTCTGCACCGTACATCGCAATTCTCCAGATATAACACTTGGGCAAGTCTTTCCCTCAAATCTTTGTTTAGTGGCCCACACAGTAATTTCAGTTTTATCTTGAAATCTTCTTTTACCATGACAATTATTTTCTTAATTTTCTTAACTCATAACAAATGTAGTTGATGGTAACGGGAGTTATCTGACTGATATTGTTACTGAACGAGTGCGACATACATGAGAAACATCTGCTGACAATGACGATTGTTGGTGCTGTGCGCTATAACTCACCATTATTGTACATAGTAACGGCGATTAGGGGAGTTGAGGGGGGCCAGTCCCCCGTCTACTTTGTGGAGCAATAGATACATTCACCTAAAACTATTAATTATTCTTCTTTCTTATACAAATCCTGTACTGTATTATCTAATCCTTTCTTTTAATTTTTCTAAATACTAAAAGAATACTTAGTGGAAATACGCACAAAATATAATTTGACGAAACAAACCGATTTTCAGCGCCACGGCAAGTAGTGGAAAACTAGCGTAGCAGCGTGTAGAAGTGCGAATAGTTTCTGCTGACACAAATAATTAGTTACTGTTCTTTTGGTGAATGTTTTATTGTATAGTATTCAATCAGAATATCAAAAATACTATAATAATTGCCGCAGTTAAGTTGGATAAGTCAACCTTTACTTCTCTGTCGATATTCGCTGAGGGAGCATCAAAAACTAACAGTTTTTTTGTCTACCCCCCTCCCCCCACTGTATTCCCCAGCCCTCCGGTACTTCTTTGCTTTCTATAAATGTTTGTGCCTCCCACTTCTAATTTCCATTCGCCGCTACTGATTGTAAACCACTTCGTCCAGAATCGAAACCAGTGATCAGCTACGGCACTGTGCCAAAATTTCTTATTGTTGAAAAATGCGTAAATAACAATGGGAAACACGGCTTTGGGTGTCTAAGATATTAGTCCCTTTTTGGGGTGTTCTCGGGTCTTAGATTCTGAAAATGGTGTTAGTTTATTCATATCATCTCTCCTCCTCACGTTATGGCATATGAGGTTATTAAAACAAGCCTCCAACATAGATAAGTGAACACCAGTACATCATTAACATAGTAAGTACTTTTGGACAAGGTTTCTTAATTTTAAAGTTATTTGTTATCCATTTCTTGTTCTCTAATGAGACTATTGAATACAGTCCGACTGGAACATTTTGAAGAGAAGTTACTTTGATAATCAGTAGAGCCCGGATTTTTATGCATTAATAGGTTGAAATGCGAACTTACTGAAGCGAGTAGCAAGTATAGTTTACCTTCACAACGATTATGCTATGGGGTTTGCATAAGCATGAGGGGTACGGCTCATCAGAACCCCTATAATTTATGTTACTCTTACTACATTATGGAAGAGCGGGTGGCAAACACTTCCTACTAACCAAATTAGTTTGCAATCTAACCTGTTACTGCATAAAATTCCTGGCCTTAATAATCACTATCATGTTGCGCATCACAACCTTCTGTCTCACGATTCGATTCATCTGTCGCTTCACCAAGCTCGGGAAGGCTGGAGCAATTTGGACACGGTATCACTTCTGAATGTGAAGTGCGGCGTCTCGCAGAGGCTAAACCAGGAAACATTCACCGACTCCGGTTTTTCCCGTTGATGAACTTGATATTTACTCTACAAAAATAACAGTCATCAGTGCCGTTGCTCTGTTCGCGTCATACCGTGGGAGTGGCAAATTTCATACTCTTCCTTTGCTCCCTTTGTCCACTGTCGCAAGTGATCCGCACACATGAAGTGTGGTGCCCATGACTTATCTTGGTCGCCTAGTTCAGTTTGAAGAAAGCGAAATAAGCTTTTTTCACCAAGGTCGTTATAACTTGTCTGCACTTGTCCCACAAAGTAATAAAATACATCAAGGTTGTTAATACATTTTCTTTGTGATAAACCCATTTATATATATCTACAAAGAAATAAAACATTCCAGACATGTAATTTACACATGCACATGTGTAATGTGTAGAAATAAAAAACGAACGTTGGTGGGAATTGAATTCATATATTATTACAAAATTAACAATATCCACCTCTCTAAAGAACCAGAGAAACAAGTAAATGCCATTCGGTCCTTGTTTCAATGACGGTGAAATCCTGACATTCACCTCACCGCGGTAGAGAGGGGACATATTAAAATGATATTTTATATGCAGGCGGCTAACGAATGAAGGGATCGATTATCTCCCAGTATAAGGAGATCCCCTATACCAAGTGCCAACAGTCTCTTTGAGAGTGGATGAGCGGGTATGGGTAAGGGCACTCTATTGTCCTGGGGACAAGAAATTGTTCCCAAAGGCGGAGGAACCAGTTGGGTCAACGGCATTAGGGTGAAGAAGGCAACGGGAAACCACTGCATTAAAGATCCTGAGACATATTCCAATAAATCCACATGGCATGGCTGCAACGTCAAGATCGGAGCTGGCCGTGTGGATCGTCTACCACCTTTGGAGACGAAGTCTTAAGAAGAAGAACAACAATATCTAGAAAACTAGAGCTGTTAGAACAAAATGGACAGCGGTTTTGGAATCAGCAGCGCAAATATACATAGAATCTGTTTTAAAATTACAGACACCATCCAAAAGAAAAAAACTTTTGTTCCGTAGTGTAATACCATTCTCACGACCTGAACGTAATCACCTCATTTCACAGTGCCCTATGAGGCAAAGAAAGTGAGACCTACAGATAATCATTCTATCCTGTAAGTGCAATGGATAATAGGACTGAAAACTTTTTCTTTTTCTTTCCATTATATTAATTACACGTTAAATGGTCTAAATGTTGAGTGTCAAATCCATAATTCTGTTCCTCTATCCAGTGGTAGATATGGGAGTAAGAGACTCCTCGAGCTGTTCACAGGTAATGTTCCCACGAACATAACATCAATCCCAGTGAGGAACAAGAGAAGAGTAGAGCGACAGGTGGACGATAGTAAGGCTTGGACAAAAAGACACTCACTTGAGTCATCGCAGACGTCATTATTGGTAATTTGTGATTTCCTGTCGTGGGGTCAAGAGTCAGCGCGCTCCTAGTGGTGGTGGGGGACACCGGAAGCTGTACCTCTCATTGGGAACTGATAAAGAAACGAACAGGTAGCTTTGTTCGCTGCCGTATATAAATCCACTTACTGCGATTTCTAATTGGCGAGAGAGCGAAAGTTCTCCTGAGGATGAGGGATTTATTTTGGCTGCTGTAAAGTATTGATGGTGGTGCTGATTATTGACCTAGTATCTGTACATAGAACAGTGGTTGCCATGGTTACAATGGCATTGGGAAATAGATGACCCTAATTCCATATAGAACAAAACAACGATATAAAAGGTATTGAAAGTGTCGTTATAAACAAGTGTCGTTGAAACGGGGGATTATGCTATTAGTCAAGTAAAGCAAGGTAAAGCAAAGTCATCTCCCTGCAGGCCATGTTGGCCCTTGGAGGAGTGGAAGGTAAAGGCTTCCACTATCCGTAACCTCGGCACTTGGCGGGGTAGAGTGGTTAGCTCTACGCCCGGCTGCCTTTGCCCCCAGGAATTAACCTGGTACTCATTTTTGGTGTACGTCGATTGAACCTCAGGGAAATTCCATATAGTGCCCAGCCGAAAAACAAATCCTTGTTAGGAAAATAATAATATGCATTAAATATTGCTTATTTCCATAACATTTTGTTATCAGTGTATAATTCACCGGTGTCTCAAATTTTCTCAAAATATCCTACATGAAAAACGTTCTGAGCGTGAATAACGTAGTCCAAGTGAGGATGTTTCTCCTAAAGGGTTAGTTACCACAGGGGAATTGTGTAGTCCTAGCGGCCTGAGCACAAGGAGGGCCATGACTCAGAAACTGGTATCCCGATTCTCAGGCTGCTCGTCCACTGGAAGCGATTGCGCGCGATTACTGGATTCGGCGACTACAGGCGAGTTAGATCCATGCGACTGTATGCGACTGGGTTCGTGCACTGCAGGCGACTTCGCGCGACTGTCAGTTGGAGTCTGTATTCCGCACCGGTCAGTATGAGTTTCTGTAGTAGGCGTTGTCAAGTTATTGAGATCATTAAAATTTCACAGTCGACCGGTCAGGCCGGGGGTGGGGGGGCGGGCGGAGGTTACAGTTACAAAATGATGATAGAACAGAATGAAGATGATGGTGAGTGTCTTTATAAGGACACTGGCACAAGTGAATTATGTTTATATTCAGATTTGATTACACTACAAAATCGTAGGCTACATTACAATACAGAGCAAGAACGACGCGATCAAGGTCAACAGTTTTACATATAGAAAAGTCTAAAATCCAACTCTCGAGGCTTCTTAGAAAGTAGATATTCAAGAGATCTGCCGTTTTTACAATTACGACTCTGTGAATGTTCAGAAGAGCCAACACTTTGAGTCTACTTTCATTTGTTCATTTTCTTTTGTACAACGTCCATAAGGGGAGAGGGGGTTTCTATCCCCCAGTAACCTCCCCTTGATTACGCCTCTGACACTAGCTGAAAGGAAGTCAATGGGAGATTTGATCATCTGTTCGATGATTTGAACGAAGACCACCAGAAATTCTTTGATTACAGTATTATTGAATGCGTCCAGAAACATCCAGAAACTACATTCTGAATGCAATAGACAAAGAATAGCCAAACTGCTATACTTCAGGGGGACAATAAGGATTTTCGAACGTTTAACTGAGAAATACTTTGTTAAACGGTTTGAATTGTTAAAAGAATCAAAGGTCGAAGTAAGTATGTTATTCAAGATATCAGTGCAACATACAAAAATAAGGAAGATACACATCCATCAGATCGATTCACGTGTCTACATGTTGTTTTTTGTTCGAACTCCAATGTCGGGAGCACAGAAGATGGGTTTCCATGGTTTCCCATTTTCCCATTTTAAAAGCTGTTTTTAAATAACCACTTCCTTCTCACTGCTTGTCCTTTCCTATCCCATCGTCGTATCCGTGCGGTGCGATGTCAAGCAAATTGTAAAATAAAAAAAAAGACATGTTGTTTTCAACCATTTATTTTTATGTTTTAATTTTATAATCCTCAAGAACCGTTGGTTGTTACTCCAACATTGTGTCTGTTGCGACCCACCTGAAAAGTTACCAAACAATTGTCGTAAGCTCGCATCTGTAGGGCCGGATTCCACTTGAAGAGTGTCGTCGGGTGGGCTTGTTTCTGGTTTTGGTTTGATGGTTCAGGATGTCGGGGATTGTGGGTATTTACATGGAGACGGCATAGCAGAGAAGTTTGACGTGATTCATCCCCATTTTTTAAAATGTGCTGGAGCGTATTTCTCACAGCCAGTTTGTCAGGAACCTTCTTCATATACAGGAGGATAACCAAGAATTGGTAATGGCTGTCGTCCTTAACGGCACTTTCGACATGTAAGTCTAATTTTCCTGTCTTTATTTCAAGGAATTTTTCGTTATCAGATTTATTATCCTTCGTTTTCCTTCGATTATGTGTTAGTTGTTGGAGGCTCCAATTTCGTTTGTTCATCAGAAGAGCTACGCTGCTGTGGATTAATTATAGCATGTTACCGAAATTATAAACATATTATAAATAACCATTCAGTAAGACTATTTACCATAATCAACACCACCACCTGTGGGTGGGGGACGCAGACGAAGAATAAACCCACGGTATCCCCTGTCTGTCGTAAGAGGCGACTAAAAGGGGCGACCAAGGGACGATCAAATTAGAACCATATTACTTGTAATTAGTACCATCACGCAGGGAACACCACGGGTCGCTTTTACTTGCGCATAGTACTGCTACGTTGGGCAAACAATAGGTTTGTGATTAGTAGCGACAGTGTGTGCTCAGGATGCATTTTGCAGTACCTGTGATTCGTACCACTGGATGAGCGATACCATGGTTCTGCCTTGCCTATGAATAGTACCCACTATGTGAGCAACACCAGGGGATAGTGCGAGTCCCTGTGGTTAGTCCACTTATGTGAAGAACACCATAGATTTGCGTTGCCTGTATAGGTTTGCGTTACATGCGCGTATTACACTACCTGTGATTAGTACCATAATGTGTGGAATACCGCGAGACTACGCTGCTTTTGATTAGTACCGCAACATGAAAAATACCATGGTTATACTTTCCTAGCAATGGGTACCGTTATGAGGGGCTGATGACCTGGATTTTGGACCCCTTTAGACTACAAGCATCATCGTTTCAGTATTGTGCTTTAGAAGTAGTCCCTTGGTCAGTAATACTATTGTTTAACACTAGTTTCTGGGAATGTGGGGCATGGCGGGTCGGATCTACTGATTGTTTTAACTTCATATCCATCCATTCATTCTTCAACCTCACGTTTTGAATTCTGGTCAGTGGAGGGTTATGGATTTTAATTGTTCTTACATTTCGTCTCATTTCTTGCCATTAGGGGTCGATGAACTAGATGTTAGGCCCCTTTAAACAAGAAGTATCATCATAATCATCATCATCATCATTATCAACACCCACTGAGTGGAGGAGTCACGCATCTAAACGCTCCGCGCCTGTGGAGAGCCAAGCATTCGGGAGGAGCGTGGGTTCGACCTCACTAAGAATGATTTTCTCTGGTTTCCCGTTATCACTTCCGGGAAAATGCCGGATCAGTACCTGTTCATTGGCTAGTTTCACTATCATCACCATGTCATTTTCGTTAGCTCTTCAACTGAGCTTGGCGTCAGGAAGGGCACCTGACCGTAAAACACGCCGTGTAAATTCATCTCGCCTCGCCCCCGGCCCCACGTCAAGAAACGAGACTTCAGGACCACCTGCTAGACTCATGGTTCACGAACTAGGATGTGACTGCAGTAACTCACACCATGAACCAAGCAGGGGAGCAGGGAGGATTGCAAGAACTGTCGAGCTACCTCATTGGTTAATATACCAAGCAAAGTGTTCACTGGCATCTTGGAAGGGAGGGTGCGATCAAGTGGTTGAGTGGAAGTTGGATAAAAACCAGTGTGGTTTCAGACCACAGAGGGGCTGTCACGATCAGATTTTCAGTATGCGCCAGGTATCTGAAAAATGCTACGCGAGGAATAGACATTTATGTTTATGCTTCGTACTTGTAGAGAAAGCATAGAGTCCCGAGGGAAAGGATGTTTGCCGTACTAGAGGACTATGGGATTAACGGTGAATTATTAAAATTAGTCAGAAGCTTTTATGTTGTCAATCGGGCTGCAGTGAGATCGACAGTAGAACGAGCTCTTGGTTCAAGGTACTTACTGGGGTGAGACAAGGCCATAATATTGTATCTTTCTTGTTCATAGTTTACAAGGATCATCTAATGAAAGATACAAACTGACAGGGAGGGATTCGGCATGGTGGAAATTTAGTAAGCATTTTGGTCTTAATGGCAGATTGTGCCGAAAGTATAATGTATGTGCATGTATTTATGTATGTATTTTACAGTATTAAGTGCTATATTCCGATAAGGCACTATGAACCAGTGGACTCTACTGCGGAAGTTTAAGCGAACGTCCCGTCACCCTGCAATTCCTTCCTTCCTGCCTCATGACTTCTCTACGCCTCGCTGACCATGTCCAATAACCTGAAAATTGGTGCAATGAGTATGGTTTGAAAATTAGTCTTTCCAAGACTAAACTGATGTCAGTAGGTAAGAATTCCAAGAGAAGTGAATGCCAGATTAGGGATACAAAGCTGAAACAGGTAGATAATTATACATAGGATGTGTATTTACCCAGGATAGTAGTATGGTAAATTATATTGAATCAAGGTGAAATAAAGCTAATGCAGTGAGCTCGCAGTTGCGAACAACAGTATTCTGAAAGAAGGAAGTCAACTCCAGGACGAAACTATCTTTACATCGGTCTGTTTTCAGACCAACTTTCTTTTACGAGAGCGAAAGCTGGGTGGACTCAGGATATCTTATTCATAACTTAGAAATAACAGACATGAAAGTAGCGCGAGTGATTGTTGGCACAATTAGGTGGGAACAATGATTGGAGGATACTCGGGATGAGGAGATAAAGGCTAAGTTAGGAATGAACTCGATGGATGAAGCTGTGCGCATAAACCGGCTTCGGTGTTGGGGACGTGTGAGACGAATGGAGGAGGATAGATTACCTACGAGAATAATGGACTCTGACATGGAGGGTAAGAGAAGTAGAGGGGGACCAAGACGACGATGGTTAGACTCAGTTTCTAACGATTTAAAGTAGGAGGTATAGAAGTTAACGAGACCACAGAACTAGTTACAAACAGAGGACTGTGGCAGCGTTTGGTAAATACACCGAGGCTTGCAGACTGAATGATGAAAGGCATAACAGTCCTTAATGAAGATATAGGCCTATGTATGTATTTTATAGTATTGGGTGCTACATCCCGATAAAGCACTACAAACCAGTGGACTCTATTACGGAAATTTAAATGAACGTCCTGTCGCCCTGCAATTCCTTCCTGCCTCATGACTTCTCTATGCCTCGCTGACCATTCCCTTAGTTTTCCTACGACCAGTGTGCACCAAGTCCCAAGAGAGTTCATCACACACATACACACACATTTCAGATTTCTGCCCCCTTCACCTCCCTCCTTCTATACGGAACTTCGACTTAGGACTGAAACTTAATTTAACTAGAGTAGCCCACTATTGTTAAAGCTGATTACGTTATTTATGTTTGGGTCAACCCGAAATGAATAGAATACAAGACCAAGGAAGGACCTGCTCGCACAGGACAGAATCTCCTCTCAGCATGAACCTCTTTCACGAGATTGAATTATACCTAATTGTTAAAGCATAGCTCACAAGACAATAAGACCAGGGTAGACAGAGAGTGGGGAGGGGCAGGCCCGTGTATTTACATTACTCTTTTAATTAAGGAATTTACAGAAAAAACACACAGAAGCAGTTGGCCTTTTCTTTATTCTGTAATTCCTCCTTCTAAACTATGCATAAGCTAAAATAATGAAAGGTAAAAAAGAAATAAAGACATCACAATATCGTGGGCAAATTAAAACTTAATACTATAGCTGGAGCAAATTCCACTCTAAAATATCGTGATTGAAATTAATTAGATTACGTCTGTCTACGATTACTTTGTTAAGCCTGAGGAAACCGAATTCTTCACCTTTCATTTACCATGGTTCCAATTTGACAATACATCAAAGAACTTAGAATGCCGAGGTAAGGACATACTTTTGTGCATCTAAACTTGGTTAAATGTGCAAGGTGGATGAGGGGAGCGTTCATCTATGTAAGGACAGCAGTGCAAGAACAACGTCGCACCGACACAGATAAGTTTTATAGTGACGATGGGACAGGAAAGGGCTAGGAGTCGGAAGGAAGGGGCCGTGGCCTTAACTGAGGTACAGCCCCAGCATTTACCTGGTGTGAAAATGGGAAACCACGGAAAACCATCTTCAGGGCTGCGGACAGTGGGGTTCGAACCCACTCTCTCCCGAATACTGGACACTGGCCACACTTAAGCGACTGCAGCTATCGAGCTCGGTGCAGTGTAACAAGGAGTGGACATTCTTCTTTTCCTCTTGTGTTTTTATACCTGTCCTCGTCTTCTATCCCTGTTATTCACTTTTTGTACCTTGTCTCACGTGTTCCATGTCATATTTTTACATACGACTTCATTTTTAATTCTCCTTTTTCTTCCACGCGAATGGGTCACTTAGAACTACGCGGAATCAACATCTTTTGAGCTTTCCTCTTTGCCCAAATGTTGTAAATTCTGTTCCTCCGTCCAGATACGTCCTGATGGTTCCTTCTCATCCTCCTGAAATAACGTTGTGTGAACAATTCCCCTGATTACATTTCTATCCTGTAGATTTGGTGATTGTAATTCAGTCAGGTCTTTCTCCAATCGCTTATTTCATCTCGTACGGTTTGATTTGCAGAAATTTGTGTATTGGGTTGGTAACCCTGGTGTTGTTCATTCTTTCCGAATTTCTTATAATTGAATTCGTCGCATTCTCATTGTATCATTAAGTTTAGAAATTTTGAAATATATTTGCGAGTTCGATTTTTAAATCTTGGCCCTAATTTTTTTATGATTTTCGTTTCTTTAATGTCTAATTGTTCCTTTAAGTTTTTATGATGTAAATTGAGCGTTTCTGAAGCAGAAAGAGCTTCAGGTTTGATTACTTAAGTAATGACGAATTTTACTGTTATAAACATTATTTCTGTGCTGGAAAACAATTTCCTTTTTCTGGATTCTCGAAGCTACTTATTTATTTTCAGAGATCCATTCACCTAAGTAATTAAATTTCTATACTCTCGCAATTTTATTCGTAACTATGGTAAGTTTTCCGCCTCTGTGGTGTAGTGGTTAGCGTGATTAGCTGCCACCCCCGGAGGTCTGGGTTCGATTCCCGGCTCTGCCACGAAATTTGAAAAGTGGTACGAGGGCTGGAACGGGGTCCACTCAGCCTCGTGAGGTCAACTGAGTAGAGGTGGGTTCGATTCCCACCTCAGCCATCCTGGAAGTGGTTTTCCGTAGTTTCCAACTTCTCATCGAGGCGAATGCCGGGATGGTACCTAACTTAAGGCCACGGCCGCTTCCTTCCCTCTTCCTTGCCTATCCCTTCCAATCTTCCCATCCCTCCACAAGGCGCCTGTTCAGCATAGCAGGTGAGGCCGCCTGGGCGAGGTACTGGTCATACTCCCCAGTTGTATCCCCCGACCAAGAGTCTGAAGCTCCAGGACAATGCCCTTGAGACGGTAGAGGAGGGATCCCTCGCTAAGTCCGAGGGAAAAACCGAACCTGGAGGGTAAACAAATGATGATGATGACTATGGTAAGTTGCTGTGGAACAGTTTTGATATTTGTAATAAATTAATTATTATTCAAAATATATTGCAATTTGGGAGAAATCACGTTGGCAATGTCTGCTTGCAGTCATTCTGCAGATAAATTAACTTCTTCTCTTCTCCTCCTTCCTAGCATTCTACTTTTTTTGTACAAGTTGCTGTACGTCGCTCCAATACCGAGAGGAAAGGCCTTGGAGTGGGAAGGAAGCAGCCATGGCCTTAAGTAGGGTAGAGCCCCAGCATTTGCCTGGTGTGAAAATGGGGAACCACGGAAAACCATCTTCAGGACTGCCGACAGTGGGGTTCGATCCCCCTATCTCCCGAATACTGGATACTGACCGCAATTTAGCGTCTACAGCTATCCAATTCGGTGTTATTATTATTATTATTATTATTATTATTATTATTATTATTATTATTATTATTATTATTATTATTATTCGTGTTATCTACAAAATTACATTATTAATTGTGCGTGAACTAAATAGTACCTTCACTGCCTTTGTTTTAGTGCTAAAGTTCTATCTGCCGCAAATGAACAACGCTCCGATTCGAAGTAATGGTCTTCAGAATGCGAGGTATTTAAATTGCTTGCCACCACTGGGCAGCCAGCTCAGTCTCAAAGCTGTCTTCTTGTCATTTCGTAGGTGGCGTTGCTACGATACCGAGTGGGGTGGGTGGGGTAGTGGGAGGCAAAGGGGTGGTCCATACGCATTTACATACCAGAATCATATGAGAAACATTACAACGTATGTGGGGCCGCTGGAAGCGGAGAATTTCTATTGCTGGGCTATAGAAATACCAGGGGGGGTCTTTAATGGCATTCAACTATTCTGGTCCATAACGAAGTGAATTCTCGCTCTCTCTGTGTGTGTGGTGGGGCGGGGTGTGAATTGACTAAGTTTGTAATATAGTCCCCGATATACTGCACTGCACCGGCGAAATGATGAGCACAACGTGTATCTTCAAGTCAGTTAAATTGCAACAGATCCCTGAGTTTTTTTTTATAAAGTGGGGTCAGACATCTTCGTTATAGACCACTCTGTCTTGAGCATTCAGTCTGCAAGCCTATATGAATTAACCATGCACTAATACAATTCTCTATTATTTACTAGCTGACGTACCCGGGATTCTACATTGTATACAATATTGTACAGGGTTTCTCTTATACATTAACACATTGATGACCGGATGCTTGAGCTTGTCACATACCCTGTGGACCGGACATTTTTCTACTAAGCATACTAGCGTGCACTTGATTATAAAAATGCACATAAATATTAAACCAGTCAAGATTTTATCTTTAAAGTTGGTATGAGTACTCGCCAATGCCCCTAGTAGTACTTCAAAGTATCTAACATAAGCAAGCAAATGCGTGTTAATTCAACAACGGATCATTAATGTTTACATCGTTGTCGTCGTCAGAGTAACTTGAATAAATAAGCACGCTAGGTAAATTACGGCGTGTAGAGGCTTGAATATGACTTCCACTATCACTCTCACATTCAGTTTCCACTAATTCATTATCACTATATCCATTTGAACGATAATAATAATAATAATAATAATAATAATAATAATAATAATAATAATAATAATAATAATAATAATAATAATAATAATAATAATAATAATAATAATAATTTCGTGTGGCTGTTTCTAGCCGAGTGCAGCCCTTGTAAGGCAGACCCTCCGATGAGGGTGGGCGGCATCTGCCATTTGTAGCTAACTGCGTGTTATTGTAGGGGAGGATAGTGTTATGTGTGGTGTCTGAGTTGCAGGGATGTTGGGGACAGCACAAACATCCAGCTACCGGGCCATTAGAATTAACCAATTAAGGTTAAAATCCCCGACCCGGCCGGGAATCGAACCCGGGACCCTCTGAACCGAAGGCCAGTATGCTGACCATTCAGCCAACGAGTCGGACATTTGAACGATCATCGGCATATAATTATTATCCTCGTCAACTAACGCCGTATTCCGCGGGCGCTCCATCTTGTCATTGACTGAACCGGGAGAAAGAAAGTCGACGTTTAGAAACTAAATCAAAGAATAAAAGAGGCCGTGAGTAAAAGAAAAGTGGCAGACATACATCTACGATTTATTCTACTCAATGTGCAAGTCCGAAATAGTTCAATATTAGGTCAAGAGATGTCACAGGAAGACCGAAAACAATGTCGTGAATAAAACAGAACGCAGGGTGTTTGCACTCTGCGCTACGGCGCGGCCGCCCTGCTTTAAGCGTCTATACAATCATATATGAACTCTTACCTTATAAAAGATGCTGGAAGTGTCGTTCTTCCTGGGTTATACAGACACTGTACCTGGTAACCATATTCTGGCTGATTCGAATGAGTTCTGGCACTGTAATGTTTGTGATATCATTCGTAATATTTTCTTTCACTTCCCCGAATGTGTGAGAATTTGATGGATACACTATTTCTTTCACTTTATCCCACATACACACTGTTAGATCTGGAGAACGAGGGGAAAATAGACCGGCACTGATCAGTCTGTGTGCAGACACTTCCGAGGTTGTAAGAAGGGAATCTTCTGCTGTATGAGCAGGGGCTGAATGTTGTTGAAATCACCCACACGATTTTTCTTCTTCCTTTAACTGACGAAAGAACGTTATCAAAATGTCATCCTGGTACCTTTCTGTATTTACTGTCGTCTCGAAAAAATAGGTCCAGTTATTGGTCTTCTTGCACTAACAGCATACCAAACACGAATTTTCCTATCACAATGAGGGACTTCATAAACACCATTAAGATTTTCTGCACAGCAATAACGAGAGTTATGACTAGAACCCGGAATTTTATGCATTAATAGGTAAGAATGCAAACTTACTGAAGCGGGAAGCAACTATAGTCTACCTCCACAACGATTATGCTAAAGGGTTTGCATAAACATGAGGGGTACGGCCCATCAGAACCCCTATAATTCATGTTACTCTTTCTACATTATGGAAGAACGGGTTGGCCGACATTTCCTGCTAACGAAATTAGTTTGCACTGTTCACACTACCATTAAGATGAAACCAGAAGTTTTACCTACGAATACACGGTGTTGCAATGATAACCATCTCACTATGTTAAGAGCTGAGATTCAGACTGGCGACTGATGCTTGTCAGGTCGTACACGTGCAGACTGCTTGCAAGGTCAAGAACTATGCACGCGCCTCTCATATTGCAGTTTACGTATCGGAGAGTAACAAGACCGATCTTAGTTTATATGACAGACCCTGTATGTGTAGTTATCTACATGTTGTAAGAGTTAATCAAATTGCATGGCTCTTTACCTTACACTAGAAACACTTTGATATTGCGGGATGTTATGAAGCCTATGTTACCCGGAAAGATAATATCATTCAAATAGTGAAAGAACTGTCAACATCGGTCCCATACTTTCTGAGATTACCCATTACATATAAACAAACACCGAAGTGTATATAAATACATATAGATACGGTAGAGATTATTAGAGTTATGAAGAAAGTTTATATAAACTTATTTCTGGCAAATCGAGTTTTAATTTCAACTACTCTGCTCCAGTATTTAATCGGTCCCAGGTGTACGTTTTCGTCTGGCTTGCTTCACATTTTATTTCCCTGTACTAGTAATTAGCCTATATGAATGGTGTGAAAATATCGCTCATAGGGTCGATTGGTGCATGCATTTCAGTGAGCTTGGCAGACTGATATGTAATAGCAACTTCTGGCTCAGTGAGGAAAGCATAGGGAAATCACCTCAATCCTCATTTCCCTAGTATGATTCTTCAGTGACACCTAGGCTAACTATGACAGCTGTTGGTGGAGCTGTAGAGGTTCAAACCAACCTTCGCGCTTAACCAAAGGTTCCAGTTGTATGCTTGCCAAGTTTGAGCACGGTCCGTCAAGGATCTTTTACGTGAAATGAACGAAGACAAAGAGACCAAGGTAAAGCATGCACAAAAACATAGCAAAGCACTTTTTGTCGAATATTATTGGAAACTAGCTGTAGTATCGGTCGTTGACAGGACCATCTAACTCCATCAATTATTAAACTTTACTCGCGACGCAGCAGTAATTCCATCCATCGGAAATGAGTAGTAGCAGAAGAGACAAATCACATCACAACAATGGTCAATGTACTGTAATGTTATTGCTGATGAGTTTTATGAGCTTTCCCTTTGTAGGCCTTCACTTTTAGTTTTCTTCCGACTCTGGGATATTAGAGCATCTAATGTTAAGGCAGTCCATCATTCTCTCTTGACTCCCTCATTTATTATTCCTCAAGCAATCGTACCTTTATGGTTTCTTAAAATTTATTAAAATCATATTCATGAGTTTCCTTGGCGATATGGACCGATAACCACGCTCTGCTACCACTTCTACTACCCCCACCTGCTACATAACACAACACAATGCACGACATGTACATGCAGATTCCTACCTCACTTACCTCTCTTCATAAATTGCCGTGGATGGACTGGAACGAACTAAAACAGTTCGGAGCTAGAATTAAAATGAAAGCAAAAATGGGAAGCTGCATTAAAAGTTACTTATATAACCGCAGAAAAATAGAACATCAAGTAGGATCCCGTTCAATTACACAGTAAGTTTTGTGTTACACGGCGACAATGCATACGATCGCACTATTTACTTCCGTACAACCTCGCGGTTTTACACCTTAAGACAGTCATGACAAAAACCATCGCCAGTTAACACTATTACACAATATTTGCATGGTAGCAATGCTCGGCGTTGATATGGACTAAGTAAGAAAAGTCTAAAATCATTAATTTCATTATAATAGTCGTTGTGATAAAACTGAGTGAGCCACAAATGATTGGAACTTGGATTCCCTATAACTTCTGTTATGTAATACTTTTCAATAGGACCAATAATATAGGTATTTAAAAAATTATACAGGCGCCTTCCGCCAAGCTACCGTTCTAGCATTCATATAATTATTTTAGCCCAGACTGTAGCGCCTTGTTCCCAGACTTTACATACTAATTGTTATTAAATTCTGTCCACCCATTTGCTCGTGGTTCGGCGATGATATGGACTTAGCAACAAAAATCGAAATTCATGAATATCTCTGTTATCGTAACCGGTGCCATAAAAATTTGACATAAATGATCGGAAATGTAATTCTATGTAACTTATTCACCGATATCATCACTAATAACATAGATTGTTGAGAATTTAATTTTAGGCCGTCCTCTATACTGCCACTTCACTCTGGGTGAATACAATTATATATAGCCTAGGTTGTAGTGCCTCCGTTCCCGAATTTAAACACCGATTTTCATTAAATTCGGTTCTCCCATTTTCTCGTGATGCCCGTGCATACATGCATACAGGCAAACAGTCATGACGGAAAATTAGAAAGTGAATTTCCTTGTTACTGTGGACACGGTCGGTACATAAATACCATTCCTCTTAAATTCTGAGCAATGTGGAGATAAAACTCTTATTTTGTATGTATTGATACGAACAAAATTCGTATAAACATTTTCTCACAAATCGAAATTCAAGTACATACATTTGGACCGCTCGATTGTCAAATAGGACTTACCGTTTAGGAAGCGTACCTTTTCCTCTGACTTGGTTCACAATGTCTTTCACTACGTGATAGTAAGTAGCCTGTGTGTTAATCAAAGGCATCAGCTATAAGTCTGCCAAGCTTGGGCTCAATCAGTCAAGATCTTACATGAATAATGCTCAGACTTGCGTACGTACGAACTATGAGATTTATTATTCATGTTTCCCCCGGGAACCCTTTGATATCTCCACATGATACACAGCCTATGTTACCCTGAATGATATTACCTTTCAAATGGTGACAAAAAAATTAAAAGTGGTCCCGTAGTTTCTGAGATTACCCGTTACAAATAAACAAACTCATAGTCTCTCTTTAGTATGAATATAACTATGATAGACGAGGCCACGATATGAATATAACTATGTTACAGGAGGCCAAGATATAACTACACCAGAGGAGGCCGAGATATGAATATAACCATGTTAGATGAGGCCAAAATATAACTATACCAGAGGAGGCCGAGATATGAATATAACTATGTTACAGGAGGCCAAGATATAACTATACCAGAGGAGGCCAAGATATGAATATAACCATGTTAGATGAGGCCAAAATATAACTATACCAGAGGAGGCCGAGATATGAATATAACCATGTTATAGGAGGCCAAGATGTAACAATACCAGAGGGGGCCAAGATATGAATATAACCATATAAGAGAAGGCCAAGATATAATTATACCAGAGAAGGCCAAGATATGAATATAACCATGTTAGAGGAGGCCAAATTATGAATATAACTATGTTAGAGGAAGCCAAGATATGAATATAACCATGTTAGAGGAGGCCAAGATATGAATATAACCATGTTAGAGGAGGCCAAGGTATAACTGTATCAGAGGAGGCCAAGATATAACTATACCAGAGGAGGCCAAGATATGAATATAACCATGTTAGAGGAGACCAAGATATGAATATAACTATGTTAGAGGAGGCCAAGATATGAATATAACCATGTTAGAGGCGGCCAAGATATGAATATGCCTATGTTAGAGGAGGCCAAGATATGAATATAACTGTTAGAAGTATGAAAGGGATCGCTAGCCTCCTCATTTCACCCAAAGAATGGGCTCGATTCCCTGAAGAAATTCGGACAATCTTCTGATTAACTTATGTGTTTCAGTGTATTCTGTAGGTTTCTACAGGAATTAAGAACAAAAACAGGGAGTAAATTAAAATATTAAGAGAGTTAGAATGAAGTAAATTATTTATTATTATCACTTGCAGAAGCGTAAAACTACAATACCAAAGACAATCAAGCGGTAGAGACAAAACACTCGTATTAACACAAACATAGCGAGCAGCGACTATGTATGCGTGAGGGAAAGGCGAATAGTGAGCATTCCTTTGGTAACATTTGAGAGAGGGACAATTAAAGTTCCATTTGGCATTGTTTTTGGAGGGAGGGGAAGGGCAGGGGGAGCGAGAGGGACAGAGAAACAATGTACAGCTGGCGCCAAATAAAGTGCAGCATATACATCTTTATTACTTATGTAGCAGTCCCTCAAGGATATGGTATGGACTGAATGAAGCAATGACTCCGAAACAAAAGGACTTTCTTTATTCCACCTCCTCCCCAGCCCTTTTCCTTCTATTTTCTAACACAATAGACTTGCCCACCACTGAATAATGGAGTGATGTAAGGTACAGTAGGTTTACATGCCCCGAGGGCTCTTGAAAAGAGAATGATCAACTCTACCAAGTATTGTATTGTTTCACGTTTTGTTTACCCCGGCTTTGGAAAAAGCGAGATATTATACTACGCCGGCTGTTTGAGTAAGATTAGCTGAAGGAAATGTAAGGATATTCTTATTTTTTATGCTGTCTAAGACATGAATATGTCTGCGCTAGAAGATATGAATAAAACTATTTTAGAGGAGACTAAGATATGAACATAACTCTGCTAGACGAGACTAAGATATGAACATAACTATGCTAGAGAGGCCCCAAGATATGAATATAACTATCGTAGAGGTGGCCAAGGTATGAATATAACTATGTTATAGGAGGCCATGATATGAATATAACTATGTAGAGTAGGCCAAGGTATGAATATAACTATGGTAGAGGAGGCCAAGGTATGAATATAACTGTGTTATAGGAGGCCAAGATATGAATATAACTGTGGTAGAGGAGGCCAAGGTATGAACATAACTATGTTATAGGAGGCCAAGACATGAATATAACTATGTAGAGGAGGCCATGATATGAATATAACTGGGATAGAGGAGCCCAAGGTGTGATTATAACTATGATAGAGGAGACGAAGGTATGAATATAACTATGATAGAGGAGGCCATGATATGAATATAGCTGTGGTAGAGGAGGCCAAGATATGAATATAACTGTGGTAGAGGAGGCCAAGGTATGAACATAACTATGTTATAGGCGGCCAAGATATGAATATAACTATGTAGAGGAGGCCATGATATGAATATAACTGTGGTAGAGGAGCCCAAGGTGTGATTATAACTATGATAGAGGAGACGAAGGTATGAATATAACTATGATAGAGGAGACTAAGATATCAATATAACTATGTTAGACGAGATCATAATATACATACAGCTAAGTTGGAGGGGACTAAGATATAAAATAATTATGCTAGTGGAGGCCAAGATGACTATTTTAGAGAAGCCCAAGATACGAATATGACTATAGTACGGAGTCGAGTTATGAATATGACTCTGATAGAGGATGGTAGCTTGGAAATACAGTCTGCAACGCTCTGGGAATGAACTAGCCGCGTACGAATTTCTGGTCCTATCGTATTCTAACCATACAAGTGTCTATTTTCACCAAAGTTCAAGTTGTGCCATTAACCGTTCTTTCTTCCTCGCCTCCCATTTCATGTAGTGAGCGTTCAACCATCACTTCCGTCATAGCGGAAAATGACGATTCCCTGAAAAATTCCTCGCTACAACTCTTGGAAGGAATTCGCTCGGATAATTACGGACAAAACAATGCACTCTGTGCTCTTATCAGATCTCGTCCGTGATTATGAAGAAAGAACTGGCGGAGAGTTATCGTTCTCATTTGATCTACGTGGCGTTCTGCAAAGTTGCACTTCAACCAATAAGGAGTAATGGAATATTTGGCGTTATACCTAATTTCTACTTTTCTGTACATTAATGGCGCCGAGTATTGCGAGAATTGTCCGACTCGTTGGCTGAACGGTCAGCGTACTGGCCTTCGGTCCAGAGGGCCCCGGGTTCGATTCCTGGCTCGGTCGGGGATTTTAACCTTAATTGGTTAATCCCAATGGCACGGGGGCTGGGTGTATGTGTTGTCTTCATCATCATTTCATCCTCATCACGACGCGCAGGTCGCCTACGGGAGTCAAATAGAAAGACCTGCACCTGGCGAGCCGAACCCGTCCTGGGATATCCCGGCACTATAAGCCATACGACATTTCATTGCGAGAATTTTCATGTAGTTCCTAACTATTTTACTATTTTTCACGTACCTAATCAAGTTTTCCCCGAAATATTGTTACTAGTGCTCGGAAGTTGAGGAAAAGCCCTTCTTTTCTCGAGTGTCCGAACATGAGGGTGAACGTTCATTCTGGGTTATTGTAGACCAGAAAATTGTGAGTTTTATTTGTCCTTTTTAGACGGCTTTAGGTCTTAACATTTTTTTTTTGCTAGTTCACTCGACTATTTTTGTACTGCCCATTCTCAATTCGAATCATCTTTAGTTCGTCCATCACCTCTTAGGTATATTTTATATAGTAGGTAAGGGTTATTCTGCCCGAAGGCAGGTCCAAACCTCCGCAGAGGTGTTCCTGAGCCGGAGTTTACGTGCGGTAGGGTGGCCAGTTCCTTTCCGCTCCTCCATTCCCTTATCCCCCCCACCAACAGAGCGTGGCAACCCATCCAAATCCTGACCATGCCCAATGTTGCTTAACTTCGGAGATCTCACGGGATCCGGTGTTTCAACACGGCTACGGCCGTTGGCTATTTTATGTAGTAAGAGAGTAAATAGCAAAGCAAATTCATCTCCGTACAGGCCATGAAGGCCCTTGGAGGAGTGGAAGGTAAAGGCTTGTACTATCCGTAACCTCAGCACTTGATGGGGTAGAGTGGTTAGCTCTACGCCCGGGCGCCTTTGCCCCCAGGAATTAACCTGGTACTCATTTTTGGTGTAGGCTGAATGAACCTCAGGGCCATGCGCACCTCAGGAAGTGGAAATCTCGTTTCTTAAATTTTACGACTTGCTGACTGGGATTCGAACCCACGTCCTTCCGGGCAAACCGAGCATGCCTTTACGGCCTCGGGTCAGGCAGTCCCTAAGAGAATAGATGAGTGCGTGGAAAAACCAAGATAACTGAAATATTGAAAGGAGAAAATGTTGATGTGAGTGTTTTGTAAAGTGAGATCTCAGCCAGAGTTGCCAAGTGTGCAAATAAAACTTCGGTACATTGTACGTAAAAATTTTGGAATTTTCTCGAGCACTGAAATGTTATAATAAAGCTAAATTAAAGAATGTCCGCCTCTGTGGTGTAGTGGTTAGCGTGATTAGCTGCCACCCCCGGAGGTCCGGGTTCGATTCCCGGCTCTGGTACGAAATTTGAAAAGTGGTACGAGGGCTGGAACGGGGTCCACTCAGCCTCGGGATGTCAACTGAGTAGAGGTGGGTTCGATTCCCACCTCAGCCATCCTGCAAGTGGTTTTCCGTGGTTTCCCACTTCTCCTCCAGGCGAATGCCGGGATGGTACCTAACTTAAGGCCACGGTCGCTTCCTTCCCTCTTCCTTGTCTATCCCTTCCAATCTTCCCATCCCCCCGCGAGGCCCCTGTTCAGCATAGCAGGTGAGGCCGCCTGGGCGATGTACTGGTCATCCTCCCCAGTTGTATCCCCCGACCAAGAGTCTGATGCTCCAGGACACTGCCCTTGTGGCGGTAGAGGTGGGATCGCTCGCTTAGTCCGAGGGAAATCCAACCCTCGAGTGTAAACAGATTAAGAAAGAAAGAAAGAAAGAAAGAAAGAAAGAAAGAAAGAAGGAAAGAAAGAAAGAATGCTGTAGCCATGCGAAGTTATTATCAGAAAATATACAATTTTATTCACCTGTACTCTTTGAGTACTCTATTCTTGTTCTTCTTTTTCTATTTCTCCCCAATCTTCCTCTAGATGTAGTAAAAATTGTAGAAATTGTATTTCAATATTGAAGTCGCAGCAGGATGCAGATTTGGTATTCTATGTGCGCCTCGGTGATTTCCCTTAGAATGATGCAGTCAAGCGTGAGTTTTGAGTTCAATAATAGGAGACAGATTACGTAATTTGAGCCTGAAATAAATGCGGGGAAGTACCTGTTATCGACAAACCGTCGCTGAGTGAGAAGAGGAAAGAGTTTTTCGGCACAAATTTATCATGTACCATTAATCAATATTATTCATTTTCCTTAACTTTGGATTAGAAGAAATTTCGGGAGTTTTTTTGTATTTTCGGGTTTTCTGATATGTTGCGAAAACATCGGGAGATCTCCCGAAATTTCGTGAGACCTGCCACCAGTGATCTTACCTGCTTCAAGTATGAATCCTAAGCATTCGTTGATGTTGAGAGAATTTTCTCGATGTTTCGCAATGTACTGTCTGAAAACCGATCATACATTACACCTAAAAATGTACAGATGTCTATTGTGATATACTGCAAAGCCAACTGAAGTAGGGTTTCCGAATTCCAGTGTGGTTGAGGCAAATATGTTTCGAGCTGCACTTATTTCAGTTTGTTTCTGTAATACAGAGTTGCTCAGGTGGGCGCCCGTTCAGGCTAGCCAAGTGCGGCTGGGCTGGCGTGACGTAAATGCGGGCGGCTTACGTAGCAACCATACGTCACAGTGAAGTGGGAGAGCGAACACACTTTGCGGGAAAGCGAGGGAGTATGCTCGTTGCATTGTGATTACGAAGCTCTCCTCTACTATCACCGAAGTGCTCATTATTATTTATTATTTATTATTTATTATTTAAAATAAAACTCTGTAATTGCAACCAAACACTGACCTTTTCAAGATATTCTGGTTTAATTTATACTGCGCTCGACATAAACAGTTAGTTTTATTTTCTCATATTGCATATCCAGCACAACGCTACCTTGATCACTCCTCTCACAATCCAGTCCAGGAGCACGCAACGCACCGAGTCCACCGACAGTATCTTGTCTCTTCTCGACGACTTGTAGACCGATGAAGGTATGTCGCAGGACAACCTCGAAATCCTCACACAAGCAATTAAGGACCACATCCAACGTTTTCAGAACGCGGAGCCAAGGTGGATTCCTTTTTAGAGAATGACCATACCGACGACAACGGCAGGACAGAACCTCCCCACACCAACAACATCCGCAGACTCCCTCCCACAACAAGGCATTACCTTTACCTACAGACTCCAAGGTTCATCAGATTGCCATGGCACCCGTGACTCCAACCGGTCGCGAGCACCACGACGCGGCAACAACCCTCTGGGGACTCCACCTGGACCAGGCACAGAAGAAGTTCTTCTTCAATCGCGCTATTCCATAGCACAAGGTTGGGACGTGGCGTTCCAGGTTGACCGGGCCACCGGCGACCAAGTCGCCGTTCTACCAGAAATGTTCCAGTATACTCCGGCGTCGCGCCAGCCCGCGGTTACTCGCGCAGCTATCCCATTTCGGCACGGAACTCGCGCGGCGAAACGGAAACCAGCAGAAAGGACATAACATCACCTCCGTCGTGAGGCCGTCGGACCTCGCCGTGGCGTAACCTGAGACAAACTATATTACCTCCGCTCACACGCTCCCTTACCGGACTCCTGGGTACGGTGAATTAGCGTGTGATATAGTGGTTCGGTCATGATGGCCTGGTGTGGAACCTCGAATTTTGAGTCATTCTTCTTCATGACAATGCGTTTTATTGTTGGTTTATATTGAACCCGACAGGGGCATGATCCAAGGACCTTTGGTTGATATCGATCTCCATAATTACACACGCAATGCTATTAAAATGAAAGAACGCTGAAAATGATTAATATACATATCATTAATAGAGGTCATACCGAAACTAATTAATATTCATACCATTGAGATAGATAAATGGTGTATTTTAAAATTATTCTACGAGATTTCTTTGTCTGCGACTTATTGCGCAGTATTATCCTTTGTGTAGCGAGGGCCCCGTAGATGAAGCCAAGCCAACTTAGACCCGGGAGGGGTTATGAATGGGGATTCCCTGTGACATCACTCGAGAGAAGACATCCCTCCTCAAGACTCACAGAATGAGGGGAAACTAACTTTTTCGAAACGGAATATAGGAGCCATCTTGGAATCGGACTGGCCAACTTAATTACCTACGAGATAGAAAATTAACAAAACTCTAATTAGGGGCTCATCTCCCGATTTAAAAGGGATAAATGTCATTGGGACATTTATTTAGAGTGTTTAATGTCCTCTTCCGTGATAACTTTCAGCCGAAGAAAGAATACTGTGTTGTTTCTGCGTGGAAAAGTACTGGGGCCATCTGTTTAGTCTCACGACAGCTCCTCGAGATCGGGACTTCACCCCGTGTGGCGGGGGAAGCAGAACAGATTTTAATTAATTTAAAGAGATTCACCGAAGGATAATTGAGTGGTTATGTCTAAATCGCACCAACTAGATATTGGTCACCGGTCGCCCGCACTATTTTACCTCGAGTACGCCGGGAATAGGCGCTACGCAAATTAGGGGAAGGGGTACCGCTCCCTAGTAAAAACTACTGCAGAACGGGACAAGCGTCAGTCCGGGTTTGCGGTTCATTGACGGCGCAGCTACGCTCTTTTAAGCCTTCGTTAAGTCTTTGTTCAATAGAAATTAATTCCTATTTAAGGTGAAATAATCCAATTTGCATAAACAGTGTTTAGTTTGATCTCAGTGACGCCAGTGTTAACTTATTGGAAAACCGTGACGTGGAAAATCATCTTATTATGATTACTATAATATAAGAATCTTACATAGTCGCATAGGAGATCGTGACCGGACGTTCACATTGAACGCTGTTAACCGGAGTGTGATTTAAACAGTGTCGTTGTGTCTGTGCAGGATTAAGTGTTAGCGGCTCCAACATCATCAAACAATGGCTCAGCAACTTCAAGATGGAATATTAATGGAAATCATCACCGTGGTGCCCATGGAGGAGGAGTAAACTCAGGATGGACTTCCCGAGTTGACGACGGCATCACCACCATGTGATAGAGATGAGTACAAAGTTCTAATATCTGGCATGCATAGAAGGGATGGGAATATTTATTGTAAACTGACGCTATAAGGGATTTAAAGATGTAGTCCTGTGGAAATAGAGCGCCGGAATGGGCGCGTAGTAATTAATTCTTAGCTTAGGAAACCGACTACAGGTCTGAGTAATCGAGTGTAAATAATTAAGGGAATATAATACTTTAGCTTTGCTTAGGATAGTGATTCATTCAATTATTTTCTTTCTTGGGAGATTCTGTTGTTTATTTGCGTCAGAAGACCAGTAATAATTAGTTTATGGGAGTGCAATGAGAGTAGTTATTAGAGCATTCATTAATTTGATAAGTGCATGGTATATAAAACGGTAAGTACTGCGGTATGCAAAGGCACGTCACTACGAGACCCAGCGGCCAACGTGACAACCTCAAAATTTCCACCCTTTGAAATACTTAGATAAGGAGTGATAGGTTTAAATTGATTCTGTGATTAAATATGCCAGGGAGTGATCATAATAAGTGTATTAAACATCGATTCGTGTGAAAAGTAATTAATTAATGCATGTATTGCCGTGTGATGATAGTGTAGCCGTGTGCCGGCCATCGATTAATTAGCAGTCAGTAATCAGATGTTAATTGCCGCGCGAGTGCTTAATTGTGTTGTAATTGCTGTATAGATTCCGCGCGATGGCCACGTATAAGTAAGGTAGCGGGTAAGCTATGTAGAACGACGATAATAATAATAATAATAATAATAATAATAATAATAATAATAATGATAATAACAATCGGGCAAAGATTACCATTATGGGGCGGGAGTCGCGTTGCAAGAATGATATGATACTGCTGGGTAGATGTGTGTTTATTTTAAGGTGATTTGCGCGAGTCATTTTAAGACCGCAGTTTATTGTGGAAGTGCGTCCGAGTGATGTGTTACAGTTTCCTTTTAAAAGGGAATGTTACGCCTGTTAATGTGAGTGTTGACCCCTAGGGGAGGGAGAACTACCGTCTGGCCTTGGCCCAGCGTGTATTTTTTGTCTGAATGTCCCGTAAGCGGAGGAGGAAGGACGTGGCGGTTAAAAGGGAAGTTGTTTTCTTTGAACGGCGAAATAATGTGATCTACCTAACACGGCAGAGCTGTGAAATAATTAACACGCGACCCGGCAGATGATGGTAATGTTTGCCAATGAATCGTTGTTAATTGTACGAGTATAATTAGATAGGGATTACAGGACCCTGCCTTCATCACAAGAGGTTGTCAGTTCGATGCTCAACGTAGGCATTGGAGGCCTACAGTGTCAGAAGGAAGATCCAGTGCCTTTTACGTGTTTTACTTGCATATCATGTACCATGTATGTGTTTTTTGTGTCATGTGTTGTTGTACATAAGGTCAGTGGTGGTTCTGTCCATCAGCTCGACGATGCCTAAAATAGCGAGGGTCGGTTCGATCCCAGGTGTTGTATCATATGTGTGTATTTTCATTTTTTTTGTCATTTCATTGGGAAATCTAGGTCTTTATTATAATAGGGATTGCTCAGACGTGTGGTCGGACGCATGTTAGTTTTATGTGTTAGCGATAACATAGCCTCAGTGTTATGATAAAATTTCCATTCGCTATATGTCACGATACATCGCTTCGCGATAACGTACTCGTTTCTATCACGTATAACGGACTGAGGTCCACAAACAACCTACAACAAGCATTTGTAAATGTTAATGTAATTCATTAGGGTAATTTAATGCATCATTTCCCATTATCATTAAGGTTCAATAAACCGGTTTGTGAGTCAAATATTTTAATTCGAAGGTGTTCTCATTTTAGCTATATGCCCCGCTTCTCCTCCCTTGTACGCCTCTAAGCTTACTTTAGTTCAGCGCCTATTTATTTCTTACTTCTTGACCTGTTAGCGACCCTGTAGATCTCATGCCGGTGCCAGTTAGGTAGGGGCGGGTGCATGTACAAAATGGCGCGTCCAAAGTGGGGCCTAAGTCACGATAGCGGGGAGGATAATTGTACACGTTCCGCCATATACAAAATGGCGCTTCCATCGTGGTGCGTATATAAATAGGCGCGTATATTTATATTATCTGACATTTCCACGTGACGCGCACATATACAAAATGGCACGTCCAACGTGATGCCAGATAAAAGGGCGTAAGTGAACTGTGGGGGCTCGATATGTCCGTAAATAAGGGCTACCCAGATTTAGGAAATGTAGCGCCATATAAAATGACATCTAATGTGTGGCTATATAAAATGACGCTCCAGGTGGGACATGTTTTACGGTTTAATGGACGAATTTTCATGTTCAATAGGCGCATAATTATCCCACATATCGCATACCATTAATGCGAAGACAGGGGCGTGTTGTGTATTAGGCAAGGTATACTTGTGCGGCTTCCAGGAGTGGGCACGATTATTTTGGTAACCCGTGTCTGCTTCTGACATTTCCACGCGAGGCCCAGTTCATTATAGTTGAATAAGTGACACCTTGAGGTCCATCTTATATCGTTGTATGAATGAGAACACAGCCATGGTCCAATGATATGGGCAGAGCCATGACATTCGCGTAAGCAGGGGCGTATCCAAAAGTCAAGGGGATTAGTTCGAATCCCGGGAAACAATAAAATGAATTTCCCATAAGTGAGGTTCGAAGTGAATAGTGGCTCTTTCTTAGTGCATATCTATTCACGGATATTAGCCAGTGGTGTGTTTCTTCACCAAACAACCTGCTATTAGGAAATATATTCACGCTAGTATAACCGTGGATGAGAAGAGGTAACCTCACGCCTACTTTTCTTTTTCAAGTGGCAGTAGGTTGATTTCATGGGTTCAGTTTGAGATTCTGATGACTTTGTGTGTTTGAAGGACCTCAATGCTGAAGGCATGGGTTGATTTACTGGCACTATACCACAGGTGTTGGTATTTAAAATCGAGCCCAATTTTAGAATTACAGGTCAACCGGCAACTTTATTAACTGAATTTGAGGGCTAATATTACAATCATTTTCGGAAATTTCCCGTTGCTTTTCATATAAATTTCATGAATCTTAATGATGTTAGGCAGTTAGGCAGCTTCAATGATAGCCGTTTTTGAGGCTTAATTTGCAATGACGATTAAAGTAAAAATGATTTGAAGCTGGAAAAACGTAAAGTCTGGATAGAGGAATCCGTTCTTTTAAAATAAATAATAATTATACCTTGTTGTGGTTTGTTGACGCCGACGTTAGCGAGGGGGGTCCTGTCATCTCAGAGTATAGCGACATGGATAGTGAAGCCATGCGGGCTTTGATGGACGCCTTTAAGGCACTTGAAAATAAGATGGATGAGAATAGTGCGCGGAGTAGGGCACTTGAAGATAAGATGGATGAGAACAGTGCGCAGATCAGGGATAGCGTGAAGGACGATATTAAGACGCTTGAAAATGAATGCAAGCGGGGGCGCGCGGAGGTCAGAGAACAACTAGAGAACTTTGACGGTAAATTAACACATTTTGAGATTAAATTGGAAGAAAACCGAACCGAGACTAGTAAGATGATTGAGGAGAAATGCAGTAGTTTAATGAACAAAATTCAGGAGGTTCAACAACAATGCGAAAAGGGGGCTAAGGAACTAAGCGATAAAATAGACGCGGTTTCTCAGCTTAATGCCGTTGTTGAAATAAAGGTCGAGGGAATAGTTGAGCGGCTTGATCAGGTTGAGACCAGTATCGAGAGAGACATAACTCGCGTGAATGGCGAAATCGTGGATGTCAAAGGGAAAATCGATCAGCTGAATGGTGAAATGGAACAGGTCAGGTCCAAAGCGAATGACCGCGACACGAAGATCGAAGAGGTGATGGAGCAGGTCGAGGACAATCAGACAAATATCCGGATCGTTGAAGAAAGGACCGAAAAAGCATTGGCGGTAATCGAGGCCCTGGACGAGAAGATTACGTCGGTATCGCAAGCAGCGCAGTCCGATACGAAACTAACTTTTGCCAGGTTACGGAAGGAAGTGTCAGGACAAATAGTAGGAGAGACGGCTAAACAGATCCACGAATGGAGCGAAGAGAAAGGCTCGAAAATGATGGTGAAATTGGAGATCCACGAAGAACAAATTAACGCACTTCGTGAAGAGATAGAGGGAATGAAGAAATTAGACATTCAGGAGGAACCGCATTTCAAAATGGAAACAGCTGGAATAAAGAAAATGGAGAATATGCAAGACGAGACGAAAGCCGAGGACGGAGCAGAAAGGAAGAGATCATCAGGTCGATACAAGAGACGACAACGCAACAAGCAGCGCCGAATTAAGTATGGATGGCTTACCAGTGAAAGAGGGACATGTTTAAGAAGAAGACGTCGGGATACCAGAGGTTCGAAGCTACAGCATGTGAACTGGAGAGACGGGGTGAGAGATGAACGAGTTATGAAACCCAAACGCTACGTAGAGCAATTGAAACGTAAGCGAGGAAGCAAGAAGGGCCAGCCCTTGGCAATATTGCAAGTAACAAGAAGAAGTGGAAGTCTTGAGTTCGTAGCACGTGGGGACTCAAGCCGGAAGAACCTGAAGGTAATCGGCGAGATTACAGAGGATCCAGGAGGATGTTCTGTGGCTTAACGAAGGTAGACCTAACTTATCGACGGTCATCTTATGTATGTAAATATTTGTAAATATTATCACCCAGGCACAACTGATGAATTACATTAATTACCCGAACGTGACAGCAAATCTCAAGGTGAACCGTACGTCCGGAGGCAACTTAGAAGACGTGGACAACGCTGATGAACTTGGAGCAACGGAAGAAGAAGACGATGAGGAAGACGGAGAAGAAGATCGACGTGACGTGTCAGATGAAGAGTCGGGACCAAATGAGGAAGCCGAAGAAGTCAATTATTTGGAGAATTTGTTTTCACAGAGAGATCTTGGGGATGAAGAATGTCCAGAATGTCAGTTCCTGGAGAACTACAGAGAAGCATTGCGTCAGATAGCATATTATTTAGAAAGAGAGAACCAGGAACTTCGCCAGAAAGCAAAGGTTTGGAAACAGTTGTGAATCGATATTGACAATTGAATATTTAGCGACGAAATGTGTCCAGTGCCTGTACCCATTTCTTCTCGGGGAAAGGGGAATATGAACCCGACAGGGGCATGATCCAAGGACCTTTGGTTGATATCGATCTCCATAATTACACACGCAATGCTATTAAAATGAAAGAACGCTGAAAATGATTAATATACATATCATTAATAGAGGTCATACCGAAACTAATTAATATTCATACCATTGAGATAGATAAATTGTGTATTTTAAAATTATTCTACGAGATTTCTTTGTCTGCGACTTATTGCGCAGTATTATCCTTTGTGTAGCGGGGGCCCCGTAGATGAAGCCAAGCCAACTTAGACCCGGGAGGGGTTATGAATGGGGATTCCCTGTGACATCACTCGAGAGAAGACATCCCTCCTCAAGACTCACAGAATGAGGGGAAACTAACTTTTTCGAAACGGAATATAGGAGCCATCTTGGAATCGGACTGGCCAACTTAATTACCTACGAGATAGAAAATTAACAAAACTCTAATTAGGGGCTCATCTCCCGATTTAAAAGGGATAAATGTCATTGGGACATTTATTTAGAGTGTTTAATGTCCTCTTCCGTGATAACTTTCAGCCGAAGAAAGAATACTGTGTTGTTTCTGCGTGGAAAAGTACTGGGGCCATCTGTTTAGTCTCACGACAGCTCCTCGAGATCGGGACTTCACCCCGTGTGGCGGGGGAAGCAGAACAGATTTTAATTAATTTAAAGAGATTCACCGAAGGATAATTGAGTGGTTATGTCTAAATCGCACCAACTAGATATTGGTCACCGGTCGCCCGCACTATTTTACCTCGAGTACGCCGGGAATAGGCGCTACGCAAATTAGGGGAAGGGGTACCGCTCCCTAGTAAAAACTACTGCAGAACGGGACAAGCGTCAGTCCGGGTTTGCGGTTCATTGACGGCGCAGCTACGCTCTTTTAAGCCTTCGTTAAGTCTTTGTTCAATAGAAATTAATTCCTATTTAAGGTGAAATAATCCAATTTGCATAAACAGTGTTTAGTTTGATCTCAGTGACGCCAGTGTTAACTTATTGGAAAACCGTGACGTGGAAAATCATCTTATTATGATTACTATAATATAAGAATCTTACATAGTCGCATAGGAGATCGTGACCGGACGTTCACATTGAACGCTGTTAACCGGAGTGTGATTTAAACAGTGTCGTTGTGTCTGTGCAGGATTAAGTGTTAGCGGCTCCAACATCATCAAACAATGGCTCAGCAACTTCAAGATGGAATATTAATGGAAATCATCACCGTGGTGCCCATGGAGGAGGAGTAAACTCAGGATGGACTTCCCGAGTTGACGACGGCATCACCACCATGTGATAGAGATGAGTACAAAGTTCTAATATCTGGCATGCATAGAAGGGATGGGAATATTTATTGTAAACTGACGCTATAAGGGATTTAAAGATGTAGTCCTGTGGAAATAGAGCGCCGGAATGGGCGCGTAGTAATTAATTCTTAGCTTAGGAAACCGACTACAGGTCTGAGTAATCGAGTGTAAATAATTAAGGGAATATAATACTTTAGCTTTGCTTAGGATAGTGATTCATTCAATTATTTTCTTTCTTGGGAGATTCTGTTGTTTATTTGCGTCAGAAGACCAGTAATAATTAGTTTATGGGAGTGCAATGAGAGTAGTTATTAGAGCATTCATTAATTTGATAAGTGCATGGTATATAAAACGGTAAGTACTGCGGTATGCAAAGGCACGTCACTACGAGACCCAGCGGCCAACGTGACAACCTCAAAATTTCCACCCTTTGAAATACTTAGATAAGGAGTGATAGGTTTAAATTGATTCTGTGATTAAATATGCCAGGGAGTGATCATAATAAGTGTATTAAACATCGATTCGTGTGAAAAGTAATTAATTAATGCATGTATTGCCGTGTGATGATAGTGTAGCCGTGTGCCGGCCATCGATTAATTAGCAGTCAGTAATCAGATGTTAATTGCCGCGCGAGTGCTTAATTGTGTTGTAATTGCTGTATAGATTCCGCGCGATGGCCACGTATAAGTAAGGTAGCGGGTAAGCTATGTAGAACGACGATAATAATAATAATAATAATAATAATAATAATAATAATAATAATAATAATAATGATAATAACAATCGGGCAAAGATTACCATTATGGGGCGGGAGTCGCGTTGCAAGAATGATATGATACTGCTGGGTAGATGTGTGTTTATTTTAAGGTGATTTGCGCGAGTCATTTTAAGACCGCAGTTTATTGTGGAAGTGCGTCCGAGTGATGTGTTACAGTTTCCTTTTAAAAGGGAATGTTACGCCTGTTAATGTGAGTGTTGACCCCTAGGGGAGGGAGAACTACCGTCTGGCCTTGGCCCAGCGTGTATTTTTTGTCTGAATGTCCCGTAAGCGGAGGAGGAAGGACGTGGCGGTTAAAAGGGAAGTTGTTTTCTTTGAACGGCGAAATAATGTGATCTACCTAACACGGCAGAGCTGTGAAATAATTAACACGCGACCCGGCAGATGATGGTAATGTTTGCCAATGAATCGTTGTTAATTGTACGAGTATAATTAGATAGGGATTACAGGACCCTGCCTTCATCACAAGAGGTTGTCAGTTCGATGCTCAACGTAGGCATTGGAGGCCTACAGTGTCAGAAGGAAGATCCAGTGCCTTTTACGTGTTTTACTTGCATATCATGTACCATGTATGTGTTTTTTGTGTCATGTGTTGTTGTACATAAGGTCAGTGGTGGTTCTGTCCATCAGCTCGACGATGCCTAAAATAGCGAGGGTCGGTTCGATCCCAGGTGTTGTATCATATGTGTGTATTTTCATTTTTTTTGTCATTTCATTGGGAAATCTAGGTCTTTATTATAATAGGGATTGCTCAGACGTGTGGTCGGACGCATGTTAGTTTTATGTGTTAGCGATAACATAGCCTCAGTGTTATGATAAAATTTCCATTCGCTATATGTCACGATACATCGCTTCGCGATAACGTACTCGTTTCTATCACGTATAACGGACTGAGGTCCACAAACAACCTACAACAAGCATTTGTAAATGTTAATGTAATTCATTAGGGTAATTTAATGCATCATTTCCCATTATCATTAAGGTTCAATAAACCGGTTTGTGAGTCAAATATTTTAATTCGAAGGTGTTCTCATTTTAGCTATATGCCCCGCTTCTCCTCCCTTGTACGCCTCTAAGCTTACTTTAGTTCAGCGCCTATTTATTTCTTACTTCTTGACCTGTTAGCGACCCTGTAGATCTCATGCCGGTGCCAGTTAGGTAGGGGCGGGTGCAATATCTTGTATGTATCCTTATTTGCAATGAATAGTGTATTGTATGTTTATGTATTTCTTTGCAACCAAGGGTTTTTGTACCATATGTCTTCAATGTATCTCTGATTGTATACAGGGTGAAGCGAAATTCGCGCACTCGGGCGTCGCAGCGCGACTCCTCACATGCCAGCAATAAAAAAATGTCTCTCACAAAAGTTCGTCCTGCGAGTATATACGGGAGAAAAAGAACGTTGAAGAGTGGCAATCTGGCAACACTGTAACCACGTGTAGGGTAACTACCTCTGTCAGCACATGCCAGTAGTACTGTACAGTTGGTGCAGTGGATAGCGTTTTGGGTTAGCATGCAGGAGCTCGAGGATTCGATCCGGGGTCGAGGCGCACTTGTTTATTTGCTAATTTCCATCGGAGACTACATACTGTAATACAGTAAGACGACGTTTCTTAGGTCACATGTATCCTACATTTACAAAATTTAGTACAGCTGAACACGTTGTAACGCACCTATTAGATGAAGAGGTGCGAACAAATTCACGCCCACGACGTGGAAAGGGCGCCTTTCAAAGCTGACCAATGAAAACGAATGTTCGTCCATTTCTAGTATCGTAGTATGTAAGTGCAAATGGTTTCTAGAGGACGCGCTGCAATCGCTGTTGACGATTAAGATGCCAGATACCATAGCACCTGGACTACATTTACGAAATAAAAAACGTACTCCTCAAACCAAGATCGACCCCCTCGACCTCCTGCATGCTTACCCAGAACTCTATCCACTGCACCAACTGTATAGCACGACTGTTGTGTGCTGACAGAGATATTTACAATACTTGTGGTTACAGTGTTGCCAGACTGCCACCTCTTCAGCGTCCTTTTTCTCCCGTATATACTCGCAGGGTCCGCCTCTGTGGTGTACTGGTTAGCGTGATTAGCTGCCACCCCCGGAGGCCCGGGTTCGATTCCCGGCTCTGCCACGAAATTTGAAAAGTGGTACGAGGGCTGGAACGGGGTCCACTCAGCCTCGGGAGGTCAACTGAGTAGAGATGGGTTCGATTCCCTCCTCAGCCATCCTGGAAGTGGTTTTCCGTGGTTTCCGACTTCTCCTCCAGGCGAATGCCGGGATGGTACCTAACTGTACCATATGTTTGCCCTCCAGGTTCGGTTTTTCCCTCCTCTACCCCCTCAAGGTCAGTGTCCTGGAGCTTCAGACTCTTGGTCGGGGGATACAAATGGGGAGTATGACCAGTACCTCGCCCAGGCGGCCTCACTTGCTATGCTGAACAGGGGCCCTGTGGAGGGATGGGAAGATTGGAAGGGATAGGCAAGGAAGAGGGAAGGAAGCGGCCGTGGCCTTAAGTTAGGTACCACTTGCAGGATGGGAATCGAACCCACCTCTACTCAGTTGACCTCCCGAGGCTGATTGGACCCCGTTCCAGCCCTCGTACCACTTTTCAAATTTCGTGGCACAGCCGGGAATCGAACCCGGGTCTCCGGGGGTGGCAGCTAATCACGCTAACCACTACACCACAGATGCGGACAATAAAATTACATAATGCAACAATTATTTTGTATAGTGTTTTAGTGTTGCGTGACTCTCCCTGTTGACTGGAAATAATATTTAAAATAGTATTTGCAAATCGCACACTTCGTACCATTTCTTTAAACTAATTTTTTAAAGAAATTATCGACATCTATGAAATGAGAGTGCAATTCCTCACTGCTAATGTCTATTTTCTTCCTTCTGAATGCTCATTTGTTACGATCGGGATCTGTACTACTGAAGGTATTATATATGATAGATTGAACTGTAAGTCAAAGACATCAATTTCCGTGAGTAACTCTCCGTTCTCTTGTTCTATCACTGTTTCTCTACCAGTTCAACATCATCTTCTTCGTATAATTAATCAGTCATGAGAATCGTGATTTTTGTGGATATTTTGTTGCATTCGTTTCCATCTCTCGTGGTCTTCTGCCTAACGGGTTACTTCTATGAGGGATGTTCTGGTGGCATATTTTATACAATCTGTCCAGCGTGCGCAATTGGAGAATTCTTTGCTGGCATACTGATGATATCCTGACATTGATTTTCGCTCTTCAAATGGGTGGTAGTAAGTGTTTCAGTTGAATCCAGATCTAACACAATAGTTTACATCGTGCATATTCCTTCACAATGAAATTGCAGTATATTAATTGTTTTCCTTGATTAGGAAAAGCCAGTATAGCCAGAATGTTTAATCATAGAGACATCTTGCCCGTTCCCGAGAAAATGCCAATTTGAGCAACAGTGATTTGTGAATGTGTTACGAGCTACGCCTCTTGGGAGGCGAACACGTGACGTCCCGCTTGTCTCTTCTCTATCCTCAATGTTGGCCAAAATCTACGCCCAAACGTCACCTGTTCCCCTTTCCACCCGGAATTCTTCTGTACCATTTTGTAGTAGTTGCTTAAAATTCTTCTCCGAGCTAACATTAGCAATCCTCTTATTATTCCCACTTTTAATCAACAACTAGAAGTGAAGCCAATTTCTTGGCCACCTTGCAACAGGTGCTGAATTGTATCCATGGCCCCTTATTGTGGGAGTTCGCGACCATAACTTCCAGGAGTCTCGCACATGTAATTGGAATGCGATTACCGGACTGACGCTACATGAGTCATATAGCAGATGGCCAAGAAGGACCAGTGAGAACTTACAATCCTCGCTATTGTTCAGGTGGAAGAAAAAAGAAGAAAGGAAACCTCGACCGGAAGGAACTCAATCTCGCACGTCAACTTCGACTCAATTCTTTTTCATACATTTCTTCTTACTCTTACGTTACTAACCTGACAGCTGAGTACACTGTACGTCTTGTCAAGTAATAATAATAATAACCAAAATAATAATAATAACAATCTAAACTACAAAGAGTATACAGACTCACTTGGAACAGATATAATAAAAAATCCATATCCCGAAACGCAAAGTTATGGCGTTACAACACTGTGATCAAGCCTGAAGCACTATATTGTACCCGTAAAAATGTGTTCATATCTTTAAGGCGCTTGATATTAACTGAACGAGCATGATTCTTAACCTAGGGAGTGGCTTTATCATTGGAGCTGGTACAGAGAGAGGTATAGTTATCAATTTGAGAGATTATTTTGATAAATTGAGTTTATTGATCATCAAAAGCAAGTTCATATCACCTTCGTACAGCAGCGTGGAAGTGTCGTGGCTGGTTGGTACCTCCAAGTCCTGGGATGGTGCTGGACATTGACTGGGCAGGGACCACACCTGCTCGGATGAGGAGTTCTGGGATGTCTGGAGGTTCTGGAAATGTCTCGACGTTCTGGAAGTCTCGACGTTCTGGAATGTCTCGAAGATTGGCACACGTTCCTGGGTTCGATTCGAGACGTAATTCACACCTGAATTTCCTGCACGGCACTCCACACATTCAGGGCACTGTCTGAACAGATATGACCGTTTAATTATGGTTACTGCACTCTAGATATTAAATCAAAACGTTCTGGAATAATCACTCGAAGAACAAGTACTGGTAGAAATGCAAGTTCATAATGCAAGCTCACTATAAGTCAGAATGTTCTAGAGGATTACTGTCACTGCAGTCCTAAATGCATAGTTCTGAAGATTTAAACATATTGGCAATAAACTGAATAAGTAGCACTCGGAAACTGTCCTGTTGCATTAATAAGCGAAGTGAATAGCCATTAAAGAAAATAATATTCGAAAGAAAAAGTCTGACTTCATAAATTATGGATCACTCAAAATACTGGAAAGTTCTAGGCTTTCGGGAAATGCGATATGCGTATTCCTGTGCAGCACTTGGAAAGCGTTGCATATTTCGCAATTAAACGTAATGTTGAATGTCCCCTAAGTTCAATGTTCCAGAAATTGATTCAAAAATATAAGTTCGAATAAGTTCGAAACGTAAGTTCAATGCGATACACAACACACGTGAAAATTCAATCGTCGTCGAATAAGTAAGTCCTTATGTGGCACTTCAAAAAAAACAAAGTTCCAATGTGTAGAAATAACAAAGTTCCAATGTGCCAAAATGTTAAAGTCCCCACAGGACACTCGAAAAAAATAAAGTTCCAACGTGTCGAAATGTTAAAGTCCCAACACGACACTCGAAGAAAATAAAGTTTCGATGACAATGTTCCAGTACGTCACCTTAAGAAAATAATAAAGTCTTATCGCGACACTTGGCGAAAATAACTAAGTTCCAATGAGACGCTTCAGAAAAAAAACGAAGTTCTTATATGGCACTTTAAGAAAACATCAAAGTCCAATCACGACACACGAAAAAAACAAAGTCCCAATGCGGCAATATGACAAAGTTCCAATACGATGCTCTCAAAAGTAAAGTCCCATTCAGGCACTTCAAGAATATGATAAAGTCTTGATACAACACTTAGAGAAAATACCGAACTTGGATTTCGCAGACTGTCGACTAGAAGTTCGACACGCACAACATTCTCTTGTCACCCGTGTCGCAGAGACGGCGGAGTGACAGACACTGCATTCGTAGGTCGGGTGGGCCTCCTTTTATACACGTTCGCATGGAAGTGTCTAGAACTCGGGTACTATCTACCCTTATAACTTCTATAATACTCGGTGGATTTTCTTGAAATATGAAGAGATGATGTCCATTGTAGAGGCTTTTAAGTTGGCAGTGTCAAAATAGCGATAAATTAGCTCAAAATGTACTTTTGAGGACAAGCTGGATCATTACCATATATGGTAGCGGATAGCTGGCTTACGGCGGCCACGTCACTCGCTGGGTACGTCACTGAGTTCGGCGGGCTGCCTACCTTCCACCTCGCGCGAAGTTCAACAAACATACTTCGAACTTCTGTCGTAGCGGTGTTCCCGGTACAATATGTATCTGATAAACGGATCATTTGGGACAGATCGTTGATGAAAAATGTAGAAAAGCAAGAAATAAAAATCTTAAAGAACATTTTTGGACCATAATGTACAGGTGGAATCTGGATGATAAGTAAATCTCATCACCTGCCCCAATACTCAGACAAAATCTCAGACACATTTGGGTAAATTCGTTTGAAATTTTACGGATATATTTTCAGAACGAGTCATCAGGGATTGACCAAAAGAATGCATTCTGAACCTTGCTCTATCAATGAAAGTAATAAACAATTTGTTGCTCCAAGTTGGAAAAGATCTTCAGAAAACAAGCATCACAGATGAGATTGTCTTGGACAGATCTAATTACAGATAATCAGTCGACAATCACCGCTTCACACACCACCCAAGCACTTCCACCTGTCAGAAGATCGGGAGGAAAGCTACGGCGAGAAGATGAAGAGTTTCTGGGAGAAGAAGAGGCGACGAAATCAGCTAAATGAAGTAAATAATAATAACGGCAGAATTTGGAGTGGGTGATAAAACAACGAAAATCATTAAACAAACCCTAACGAGAGCGCTTTCAAAAGTCTGACTTCTAGAGAGATATCTCTCCAAGGGGGTTAAAATCGAATCTATAGCTATACAGGGAGATGGACTGTCACTAGATCTGTTCAACTGTGCTTTGGAGAACGAAATACGTGAATGAGAAGAGGTTTTTGCAAAGAAAAGTTTCTTCTTGTTCAAGTGCCATATCATCTCAGAAGGTCGGCTACCATCATAGGGATTCTTGCTTTCGATTATGCTGCGCGAAACAACTCAATAGTAGAGCGGGTGAACCAAGTTTTCACTTTATCAATCCAAGAAATGCGTCTTCTTCCTGGTCTTCTTTTGCCTTGTATCTTCCCTTCAATGACCAGCTGCAGTAATGATATTTCTCTCCTCTCATCACATGACCGAGATACTACAGCTTTCTGATTTTGACGGTATTTAATATTTCCTTTCTCCGTCTCATTACCTCATTGTTTGTGACCTTAATTGTCCAAATCAAATACAGTATCATTCTGTACGTCCATAGCTCAAATGCCTCGAATCTGTCCATTTTTCTTTTCTCTATGGTCCAGGTCTCAACTCCATAGATCAAGGTGGAGAAGGCGTAACATCTAAGAAGTCTATGGGCTCTGCTACAGAGCACTCTCCTCATTTTCTGGCTTGGCCGAACCTGGACTTTATTTCTCCAGTACAGCCATTGATGTAGTTCACATTTGTTCCTAAATACTTGTACTGTGTCTCCGTTGATCATCAAGCTCTCTTGGCGTTGTATTCGGGATACTACCATAAAACGTGTCTTACTTACATTAAGTGACCATAGAACTTTAATCTTCTTTTTCTAATGGTGTCTGTGATTTTTCTGTTACTTGTTATATTTCCTATGAGTTCCTTTCCATCGCAATTAGGTCCTAGAATTTTCCTGGGAATTTTGCTCTCTTTTTTCGATGTTTTTTATTTGTGATCTGCCGTCAAGTATCTGATGCTGATGAAGATGATGCTTGTTGTTTAAAGGCGTCTAACATCTAAGGTCATCGTACCCCATCAGTTATCAGAGTTCCTGATGCATGAAGGGTTTCGGGTTTGACAACTGTGTTGTAGGTCGTAATTTTGCGTTTTGGGATTTGAATTTTTTGTTGTATCTGCTCCAGACAATATTTTATGTATTTTGTAATTTTGTCACTTGCCTCCACGAATCGATTTGTCAGTCGCTGTAAATCTTGTGGGCTTTCTGCCAACAAAAATCTGTTATCATCTGCAAAGAAAGATTTATTGTCAAGGAATGGTGTCAAGATTCAGAGTCTTACCTTATTATCTGAAAACAAAGACAATTGTTCAAGGGATAAATGCACTAAAGGAACAAGCTGGAAAAACTCCAGATTTTCCTTTGATAAAATTAAGTTTATGACAAAATATCAGAACTTCAGAGGCTTCCATGACGAGCAGAAACCGAATAGAGGATGGGACAGAGAAAAGAAGACAGGCTGCCAGAGAAGGCTTCCCGTAATGTGCAAATTTTGCTTAACATGGTCTTAAATGGCCGTGAACTTTAATAATAATTTCGTCAATTGATATTTCATCACGCTAACAAGTTGCAGATTTCGGGCCGATGACCTTCGATGTTAGGCCCCGTAAAACAACAAGCAAGCAGTTGCAGATTGTGGGTAGGTCTATCGAAGTCGGTCTCAGGGATACAACTAAGGTATTGAGCCTTAGAGGTTGCCTCAAGACGTTTCCTGGCTGTTATTTTACGGCTTCAACTTCATGAAATAGCGGCAAGAACAGGTCTGCAAATTTCATATGAAAATACAAGTATACGGAAGATACACAAACAAGATTTAACAACCATCCTCTAGTCACTAGATATGGGTAAATCTGCCAAGTAGATACATTCAAATATCTAAGCGAAATTATACAACCAAACGGGAAAAATCAGCAAGCAAGCAAGCAAGGAAAGAATGCAAAATTACAAAAATCACACAAAATTGTCTGGAGCAGATGCAACAAAAAATCCAAATTCCAAAACGCAACAGTTGTTAAACCAGAACCCCTTATGCATAAAATATTCTGACAATTGGTGGAAGATCACAAATTTGAAAAAAAACATCGAAAAATAAGAGAGGAAAATTCCTTGTGTGCGGAATTATAACTTCGCGCAATTCACAGGATACCGTTTACTTTTGATATGTTCATGCCGATATAAATATATTCAAGAGAGTACGGACAATGACACACAAGGAATTAGTACACAAAATTGGTATAAGATAAAAGCAGATCAAAGCACAAACATATCAAACGTTATTGTTAATCTTATGTGAATTATACATGTTGCTACAAAGAATAATTGATTTTGGACTTATATTTGTCCGTATACATTTCCATTCGTGTTACGTGTCGTGATCAGCTGTTTGTACTCGTAGCAATTTGGCACCAATGTCTGACTCCGGTTAACTGTCAAAGTCGAAACTTATAAAAACGGAACTATAACGTACAGGTTAATTCTTTTCCAACATATAAATATCGCATATGTCATGAAGTTCGTATAATCTTCATTTATCCAGGACCGGACGACCATGTTTACGAACCCGGTAGCTTCGTGGTGGACAGTTCATTGCTTCAAATAACATTAGTTTTTGAGATATAATACAGGATAACCCCGTGAACACACCTCTTACAACAAAATAAGAAAATATCAATGCACAGATCAAGCATAGACGATTTGCGTCCTGACGAATCAAAATTATTTATAACTAGGTTGTGTACCCGTGTTTTTCTATGGAATTCTACATTGTTTACAGAATTCTAGATGAAGTCGTGTACACATCGTGACTAAGATTTTATTAAATTGCATAATAACATGCGTATTTAACAATTATATTTTAGACGCATTCCCCTACCTATACTACCATTTCATCCAGCGTGAATGAAGTTATTTATATCCTAGACCAGGGCCTCTCAAACGCCCGAACTCTCACGCGTGCAGATGGAGGGGCCAGAGCTCCGTGCACTGTGCATCGATGCCGCTCGGCATGGCTCGGATCAACGCTTCGTCTCTGGGCTACTCGGCTAAGCTCGGCTCTACTCGGCTGTACTCGGCTCAACTCAGCCCGGATTTGGAGCGCTACGGCGCAAGTGGGGCAGAGCGAGACAGGCGTGAGGAAAGAGAGAGTAAGCGCTATCGCTCCAAATCGAAGAGTGGGGGTCTGCACTCTGTTCAACCAAGCCAAGTCGTCTTTTGCACCGTGCACAGTGCATGCACCACGCGCATGCACCCTGAGAGGCCCTGTCCTAGACTGTACTGCCTTATTCCCCGATTGTACATACCGATTTTTTTAAAAAAAATCTGTTTACCCATTTGCTCATGGCTCGGCATTGATATGGCCTAACCAACAAAAATTGAAATTCTGTTATGTATAAAACATAGAATGTATAAGACATAAATGATCTGAAATTTGATTCTACATAACTTTAGTATTTATCGTTAGAACCAATAGTAAAATATTGAGAACGCGAGTAAAATTATTTATACCCTAGATTTTAATGCCTTTTTTCCAACGTTATATATCGTTTTTAATTCAATTTTCTTCAGCAATTTTTTTGTGATGTGCAAGCATTTTGTACGACGGAAAATTTAAAAGTGAAATTCCTTGTTACTTGGACACGACCGATATAAATATTATTCTATCAAAACCTATTTTATTTATAGGCCTACAGATTAGATACATACATACATCATTATTATAGACCGTTATGCCTTTCAGCGTTCAGTCTACAAGCCTCTGTGAATTTACTAAACGTCGCCACAATCCTCTATTTGCAACTAGTGCTGTGGCCTCGTTTAGTTCTTTACCTCTGATCTTTAAATCGTTAGAAACTTAGTCTCACCGAGCTCGATAGCTGCAGTCGCTTAAGTGCGGCGAGTGTCCAGTATTCGGGAGGTAGTTGGTTCGAACCCCACTGTCGGCAGCCCTGAAGATGGTTTTCCGTGGTTTCCCATTTTCACACCAGGCAAATGCTGGGGCTGTATCTTAATTAAGGCCACTGCCGCTTCCTTCCTACTCCTAGCCCTTTCCTGTCCCATCGTCGTCGTAAGACCTATCTGTGTCATTGCGACGTAAAGCAACTTGAAGAAAAAAGGGAAAGAAACTGAGTCTAGCTATCGTCGTCTTCGTCTCCCACCACTTCTCCTACCCTCCACAACAGAGTCCATTATTCTCCTAGGTAACCTATCCTCCTCCATTCGCCTCACATGACCCCACCACCGAAGACGATTTATACGTACAGCTTCATCCATCGAGTTCGTTCCGAACTTAGCCTTTATATCCTCATTCCGAATACCCTCCTGCCAATGTTCCCACCGGTTTGTCCCAGCAGTCATCCTCCCTACTTTCATTTCTCTTACTTCTAACTGTTACTTGTAACATTTTAAGCAAGCTTCGGCTCTATGGGAGTAACGGAGTCCCACTCCCATCTGACAGACTAGGTGTTCCTTGGAATCAACTTGGCGAACGAAATGAAATTCGATGGAGAGCCTATAGATTAAATTTACTTAATTTAAAATAAATAAATTCACCCTGTACGGACCAGCAACAACAATGATAAATTTACGTTGATCTTTTCGGAATTCCGGACGTCACTATCTCACTCGTGATCTAAAAGATTACTTTCCACCGGGCGAGTTGGCCGTGCAGTTAGGGGCGCGCAGTTGTGAGCTTGCATCCGGGAGATAGTTGGTTCGAACCCCACTGTCAGCAGCCCTGAAGATGCTTTTCCGTGGTTTTCCATTTTCACACCAGGCAAATGCTGGGGCTGTACCTTAATTAAGGCCACGGCCGCTTCCTTCCAATTCCTATCCCATCGTCACCATGAGACCTATCTGTGTCAGTGCGACGTAAAGCAAATTACAAAAAGATTACTTTCCATCGCTGTTGCGTATTGAACTGTTCTCTGCCTATAGGTGTCAAGCAGCTAAATTCACCTACGATGAGCACAAGAATACAGAGTATCACGCAGAAATGTTACTTGTGCATTAAGTCCACGGAGATCGTGACCATCTTGTCCCAAGTGTGAAGCAACAAATGATTTAAACCGTTTGATTGAGTCGTATTCTCCAGTATTGAGGTGCAAGCTAGCACACAACATTATTATTATTATTATTATTATTATTATTATTATTATTATTATTATTATTATTATTATTATTATTTTTTTTTTTTTTTGCGGAGCTCAGTAAAACGACATTGCCTTGCAGAAGTGCAATAAAAGGAGTGGGCAGGTGTGTGATTGGATTTCTAATGTGTTTCTTGCTCGGGGATGGCTCGCTGTATGATGGACTTCCAAATGCGGCGCGGGTGTCGTTCACAAGATGGACTACTGACAGCCGATGAGCTGACAGCTGCCATGTTTCTTCGTCTTGTATCATAATCACATCTTCCTACTCGCCCTGAATACCAAATTCGGCGAGTAGGCGGGTTCTTTTAATACCAAACAGGTGTGTCAAATGTCACAGCATGCCAATTATTCCCTCGCCACAGCCTCGCATACAAGACAGTGGTTCGTATCTCAACACTGAATAAGAATTTTCGGAGTAGAAATTCACATCCCTTTCAATAATATTTGCTGGGCTGAGTGGCTCAGGTGGTTAAGGCGCTGGCCTTCTAACCCCAACTTGGTAGGTTCGATCCTGGCTCAGTCCGGTGGTATTTGAAGGTGCTCAGATACGACAGCCTCGTGTCGGTAGATTTACTGGCACGTAAAAGAACTCCTTTCGGGACTAAATTTCTGCACCTCGGCGTCTTCGAAGACCGTAAAAGTAGTTAGTGGGAAAAAGCAAATAACATTATTATTATTATTATTATTATTATTATTATTATTATTATTATTATTATTATTATTATTATTATTATTATTATTATTATTATTATTTTATCAAAAATATTTGTAGTCCCCGCGGCTTGTGGATTAAGATTTACAGTAGTTAAAAAACAATCCGGCCCTGGGTGTACGGGGCAAGCTGTCCGCCTATCATCCGGCGGCCCCGGGTTTGATTCCCGGCCGGGTCAGGAGTTTTTAATTAGAAATGATTAATATCCCTGACCTGGGGACTGGGTGTTTGTGTCGTCCTAAACGTTCCTTTCCTCACATTCAACACTCTACACTTCCGCCATTTACATAATACACGCAGGTTCCTCACATATGGTGCAAGTAGGGGCAAAAGATCTTCACAGGTCAACGCCCCAAATAAATAGCATTAAAAAAAGTTTAAAATCACCAGACAAATTTATTTATTTATTTATTTATTTATTTATTTATTTATTTATTTATTTATTTATTTATTTATTTATTTATTTATTTATTTATGTATTTATTTATTATTCCATAAAGCGGCACCTCATGAATCAAAGACTTCAATGCTAACCGTTCATCCAAAGCGCTGGACTAACACACAATAATAATAATAATAATAATAATAATAATAATAATAATAATAATAATAATAATAATAATAATAATAATAATATAGAAACAGAGCAAAGAACTCCGCTAGAGATGGAAAACGCTACGATTTCACAGGCATCCTCCTTCAATTAAATACCTTGAAGAAATCATACCACCATCGGAACTAGACAGTAGAGCCACTTAACTGTTTAAGGTGAACAGACTAACGTGAAATTACTACAACAAGAGAGTCATTCCCGGAGGTCCAGGTTCGATTCCCTGCTCTGCCACGAAATTTGAAAAGTGATACGAGGGCTGGAACGGGGTCCACTTCTTAGCCTCGGGAGGTCAACTGAGTAGAGGTAGGTTCGATTCCCACCTCAGCCATGCAGGAAGTTGTTTTCCGTGGTTTCCCACTTCACCTCCAGGCAAATGCCGAGATGGCACCTAACTTAAGGCCACGGCCACTTCCTTCCCTCTTCCTTGTCTATCCCTTCCAATCATCCCATCCCCCACCAAGACCCCTGTTCAACATAGCAGGTGAGGACGTCTGGGTGAGGTACTGGTCATTCTCCCCAGTTGTATCCCTCGACCCAAAGTCTGAAGCTCCAGGACACTGCCCTTGAGGCGGTAGAGGTAGGATCCCTCGCTGAGTCCGAGGGAAAAGCCAACCCTGGAGGGTAAACAGATTATTATTATTATTATTATTATTATTATTATTATTATTATTATTATTATTAGTAGTAGTAGTAGTAGTAGTAGTAGTAGTAGTATTATCATGTCTTTCTCCGTTATTGCCTTCTAAGGACCACCTTCCAATTTAATTGCTCTCTTGTTCCTTCCCACTTCCCTCAGATCATTTTGAGCCTGTTTCCTTTCCCCTCAGACTTTGGAATCCTTCCATTTGTAAGACTTTCTTTCTAAAACTCTCTCTCTCTGTTACTTGTTTTTTATTCTATACCTTTCCTTTTTGAAAATCGTACTTGTCTTTATGAATTCAGGTTGTTGTTGACTTCTTGTTTCAAGATTAACTTGTTCTCACCCATTCTGTATAAACGTCCAAAACATATCAATCCCCTCTTCCGTGTTGTTTCTGTTACGTTTCTATGTTCCAAATTATTTCATCAATACTTCTTGATTTCTAGAGTTCTGTAGTATTTTCCGTAAAATTCTTCTTTCCAGTACTTCTAATTTATTCAGCTTGTAATTCAGTACTAGACATCAATTCGCGGATAGTCATTCCGGTTTGACTACTGTGCCTAAGTACTGTATTGTGAGGATTTTAGGTAAAATATTTTTGTTGCAGATGTTCCTGCTATTATCATTATTACTACTACGAGTAGTAATATTCCAATATTGGAAGACGTTAAGCAAATAACTCAATCACTTCTTCCGTGGATTATTCTTGTTGTTCCAATAGGCTTTCTTTCTTTCCGAGAAGGCTTGTTCACGTTCTTCCGATCACTTCGGTCTGTACTTTTTTTTTTGTGTGTCTTTGTGTCTAAAGATGTCTGTTTCTAGAATGAGTGTTGAACTTTTGTTTAGTTTCTTCGGTCCTTTCGAAGTTCGTTAAGCCAGGGTGTTGAGTTCTTAAGTGAGGTTACATAACTTATAATCCTTTCTATCATTCTATTTTCTGGTAATCTAACGAGATGACCGAAGAATTTGATTCGTCTTTTCCTAATGTCAATTTCCATGTTTGAGATCTTTCCTGTTTTGATTTATTATAAGCTGTAACAGTCTTGTATGTATCTTTCTCCTAAGATTTTCCTAATGGTCTTCCTCTCTTCTTGTTTGTTTTCTTCAAGTTCTTGTTTTCTGTCGAATGCAAGTGTTTCACTTGCATAAAGGACTGTTGGTTTTACATCGTATCGTGATCTGTTTACCCTCCAGGGTTGGTTTCTCCCTTGGACTCTGCGAGGGATCTCACCTCTACCGCCTCAAGGACAGTGTCCTGGAGTTTCAGACTCTGGGTCGTGGGATACAACTGGGGAGGATGACCAGTACCTCGCCCAGGCGGCCTCACCTGCTATGCTGAACCGGGGCCTGGGTGGGGGATGGGAAGATTGGAAGGGATAGACAGGGAAGAGGGAAGGAAGTGGCCGTGGCCTTAACTTAGGTACCATCCCGGCATTTGCCTGGAAGAGAAGTGGGAAAACCACGGAAAACCACTTCCAGGATGGCTGAGGTGAGAATCGAATCCACCTCTACTCAGCTGACCTTCCGAGGCTGAGTGGACCCCGTTCCAGCCCTCGTACAACTTTCCAAATTTCGTCGCAGAGCCGGGAATCGAACCCGAGCCTCCGGGGGTGGCAGCTAATCACACTAACCACTACACCACAGAGGCGGACGTTGGTTTTATAACTGTGTTGTAATACCGAATTTTTGTATGTCTTGACATGGATTTTTTAATTTTAATTTTTTTCTGAAGGCCTGTCGGTTTTTTAAATTCTCTAAGGTAATTAAAGTACGGTACAAGATTGTGCCAAGTGTACCATATTTTGTTCTCATGCTCTTGCTATCAGCCTTTGAACATAAGAATTCAGTTTTCTCGAACGATAGCTACACTTTGTTCAAGTATCTTGAGCTGTTTAACGACAGTCTTCTCATCCTCTGTTAGTATCGCCAGATCATCTGCAAAAGCGAGATATGGTGTGTAAAAGTTACCCTTGGGAAAGCCCAGTCGGATTGGCTTGCAAAACTCACATATCTTGAATTCTTTCTCCTATTCTTCTATAACCTTGTCTAGGACGACGTTGAACAAAATGGGAGAGCCCATCGCCTTGTCTCACGCCTGTTTGAATGTCGAAGTGTTCTGAGATTTCCTCATACAGTTCTCATTAGATTTCGTGGCGGTCAGTGTTTGTTTTATGAGTTCTCGAATTTTATTATTATTGTACCGGGCGGTACACCTCTACGCGACGCAAGTTCAAATCTTGCGCCAATTGAAACTTCTCTACTGGAGAAACCCGGAACTTTAACCACCGAACTAACTCTACTACTTATCAGAAGATGTCACTGAGTGTTTTTGATTTGCTTTTGTTTTTCATTGATCAAGAAGTGTGAACATTCTCTAACTGATGTCTCTACAAAAAAAAAAAAAAAAAAAAAAAAAAAAAAACCTATGGTAATACACTCTGGCGCAATGGAATTAACTCTCTTGAAGACATTTTGTATTCTTAAGTTTTGTCTTTACTAAATTGTATCCTTTTATTTTTGCTGTTGGCAATATTAATCTTTCTGTCCGCCAGTTTTGAACTCAGGCAATCCCGAATTTCTTTAATTAATTTCTGACCAATAGTGTCTTTCTTCTTCTTCGATGTTGATGTATAACTTTTAGCGACCCAATAAAATTGAGGGGGTGTGTCTACTCATTCCTGAAAGGTCTCGAATTTTCCACGAGGGTATAAGAACTGCTGATTTTCTTGTCTCCGTGCCACTTCAGTAACATCCAACTTAGTGTGTGGATATGTAGCAGGGGGCGGGAAGCGCCTCTTTCTTCAAGCAGCAGTTCTTCTACAAGGTAATGGCCTTTTAACATCTTTATTTCTTGCTAGCTCAGCAGTCTAACTCTCGGGGAAGGTTCGAAACCTTTAATATGTAACCCATCTTTTTAAAATGTAAATTCCTTTTCAGTTTATGTAAAAACCACAAATCTCTGTAACTGTAAAGCGGGAATAGAGAGTGCTTTACCCTCTCGAACTCTCCTTCATTTGGAAATTGAGGTGACTACGTTTTCATAACCGTTTCTTCTCTTCCTTAATGCATTAAAGTTCTCATACGGGTCACCTCCCTAGCTTGGGATTAGCCCCTGTGTACCGGCCTAGAGCCACTTAGGTTTTAAAAGTGTATTTAGGAGTGCAAGTTCACGCCTCCAGTCCTTTCTGTACTTTGGACCAGTAACTTAACCTGATGTTTTGTTTTCTTCGCGAGAAGGCCCTGTAGATTGGGTACAAGGTACCCCTGTACTATTATATGTGTGCCTTGAGGGCAGTTAGTGGAAAGTCAGTTTATAGCCTCTTAAATAGGTTTGAAAATTTTAAGAGCGGGTCAGCTCTTTCTTGTGTGTGAAAGGTGCCTCTGGGAGGCTTGATTTAAAAGTTGGGAGCAAGTGCTCTATGCATCTAGGGGTTTTCTACCCTTTAGTAATTGTGGTTGTGAGCTTTGAGCTCAGAAATTATACTTGGGGCTCGAAGCCCAAATCTTGTAATGAACTGTAATGTATTATTTCTTAATTTGTTGATCTGCTACTTGGTACCTGTTATACTCTGTTATTTGTTGATTTCGAAAAGAAAATATAACCTTTGTTAAAGTTTTAAATTAACTTTAATTTTGTAGTTGAGACGTATTCCAACCCGCACCTTCTTTCACTTCTGCCTTCCACGGATAACTCCGTAACAATTATTATTATTATTATTATTATTATTATTATTATTATTATTATTATTATTAGTTGCGAACGTAAAATATTTGGACTTACTTTTACATGAACTGTACGGCAGATATACTGTAATTACAATGATGCTGCATGTATTATTTTTATAATTAATATTATTATTAATCCAGTGAGTTGAACGCTTGCAAGCTATGTATAGAAGGTGTTCTTATTTCTTTGTTCAGAACTGCAGTTTAACATCCTCCCATAAACAACGGATACAGCAACTCCAAGGCAATCGAGAATGATTTTACGATTTCAATTGCTCCGCTCAGAGCCTGCAGCCAACCTTACATTGACATTCTTATAGGGCCACAACTTTGTATTCATCGTACGCGATACTAATGAATCTAACACACTGATTTGCATATCATTTTCTTTCAATGTCATTTGAAGTTTGCCGCAAATTGAAGACTGGCTGTGATCTTTCAAGGTGCATTAAATGTTCAAGGATTATTAGGAACGTGATTGGTGCTCTTGGAATGAGAGATACCACTTAGCATTTCAACAGGAACACTAGATTTCGATGCAGATACATAGGTATGAGGCAAGGGACTTATTATTATTATTATTATTATTATTATTATTATTATTATTATTATTATTATTATTATTATTATTATTATTATTATTATTATTATTCCGGCCCCATGTCTAAATGGTTAGCGTACTGGCCTTTGGTCCAAGAGGTTGAAGGTTTGATTTCATTGGTTATTTCCTCTGGCGGGGGGATCGGGTTTTTGTGTTCCTCGTAATGTCTCTCTCCTCAGAAACAGGAATTGGTGAACCATACGTTTAACGTTAGTAAGGGCATCCGGCCTTAAAACTGGACAAAGTCCGCACGAAGTGCCGACTCAGAAAATTGGGAGAAAACCAAGGAAATGAAGAAGAATATTATTTGAGTAAAAATCATATGAATAATAATAATAATATTAATAATAATAATAATAATAATAATAATAATAATAATAATAATAATAATAATAATAATAATAATAATAATAATAATAATAATAATAATAATAATAATAATAATAATAATAACTGCGGTACCGGGAAGGCAGTGTCTTCGACTTTCACCTGGAAAATCAAGAGAGTTGATCATCATTTTTTTTAGTAAATTTAGGGATGTTCCTTCATTTCATATTCCATATTATGAATGAAGCGTGTCATCAGAGAATCGATGGGAGAAGGGAGGGTAAAGGGAACTGGGGGAACTGTTAACTTCGTAACATCATCTCTATATTTTACCAAACCAATTGAATTGTTATTGTATTCGGGCGATAGTGGGTTGCATCCCCACTGTCGGCAGTCCTGAAGATGTTTTTCCGTGGTTTCCCATTTTCACACGACGCAAACCTGTTCTTTAATTAAGGTCACGGTGGCTTCCTTCCAACTCCTAACACTTACCTATCCCATCGTCGCCATCAGAACTTTACTGTGTCGGTCCTGTGTAAAACCAAACATGATGTAGTTGCTAAACTTTACACGTGGCAGCTTTAAAATTTTAGGTCATATCATTGTAGTACTGCTTCATATAAAACCATAAATTCTCTGTCTGATTATATGGTCATTAACAGTCTGATAATACTTCAAGGTACTTTGCTTTTTTTTCCTTCATGAAATGAAATTTGCACTGGATAAATCTACGCAAGACCGATGTCTATGACAACCAGTTGGTATATGAAGCAACAACAACTTTTGTTCCGTGAGTCATCTTCCTTTATTCTTCTGTTATATCAACGTACACAGTTACATAGATGGGTTACTCCTAAATTTCAGCAACCCTTCCTTCCTCCTTTTCCCTCAAACGGCCACATTACGCTAATGGAGTGTGAACATTGCAGATGAGGGTAGCGTCTGTTCCTACACGTAGGCTCCATAGGAAACAAACAAAAAAAAAGAGCTATAATAAAGTACGCCTTCTGCTTCCCTTTAGAATTCAATATCCGCCATCACCACTATGATATACCTCACCCACTCCCCCATCTAGGGCACTTCTTGTCTATAATCAAAACCAAAGAAGAAGGGGAGGAGGATTTTAATGCTACTATTTCACCCCTTTCTCTTTGGTAATGTCATCCCGTACCCCAGCAAGAAGCAACCCCTTCTTCGACTTCTTCTTTCTTGCTAACCAGATCTAACGGAGTATAATGATAAAAATAAATTAATATAGGGGACATTAATGTACTTGGAGAAGGGGTTGGGGCCGAACAATATTCTCCCTAGATAACCAGGGTTGAACAAATACTTTCATTCGATTCATTCGGAAAAAGCTCAGGATGAGTCTGAAAAAGAATAAGACAGACACTATTATTCTACCTTGAGGGCGGATATATACTTCAGACACATGATAGATACTCCATCATAAGTCTAACGCTAAGAAAGAAGAAAGCACCGTAGGCATGAGCAGCTGTAAAATGGAGAGGGAGGGCAGTTGAACGTCATAAAATCGAATACTCGCGCACAAATTGTTCCAGTTTTTTAAATAGCGCAGACCATAGGACCACGATTTACAACATATTAAAATACTCTATTTTCAACCGCTTGGCGTCCCTAAATTCGAATAACCTTTGAAGGTGAACTAACTTCTTCTTCCTCTTAATATTACAAGGACTGAACGAAATTATATTTACATCCGTTTGTTTTCACAGAAATTGAAAGTACCGACTTAAGCTCTAAGCGAATGCAGACCATGTCTGTTTATATTCCGGCCCTAGCTGTTACTGCTGTTAAATAATATTTTTGGTACTTATTTTCAGATTAGTTTTATTTACTGTATATATATATATGTACTTCAGGCACATGATAGATACTCCATCATACGTCTAAGAAAGAAGAAAGTTTCGTAGGTATCAGGCACAAAACCTAAAGACCTTAAGCCGGATTTGCGGATAGTAGTAGTCTTCTATGGGAGACGGCCTGCCGAAGTGCTAATGCCGAGATTAGGTACTTTGGAAGCCTTTACCTTCTACTATACTAGGTTCCTCCATGATTTGTTTGGAGAAGGATTTACTCTTTACTTTTAGTAGGTCTATATCCAGCTCCTCGAGGCGGTGCTCTCTCTCAATTTTGTTGACATTAAAGGGTGTATATCGTTTGTACAGCGCATTTCTTCGTGCGACTGAACTATGGTACTTGTGAGCAAGTAACACACACACACATGAGAAGAACTGTAAACATACAACCAGTTCGCCGCCACACTGTCTGAAGCAGGATCGGGGTAATATTTCAAGGAATCGAACAGTTACACTTCAAATAACACCATTGACAAATAAATTCTTGACAGCTCGCTTCTAGGAATACACTTTGAAGATGGAGACGTAATAAACATAGAAGATGTACTTGAGGAAGAGTTCCAGGTAACGTTGTGCTGTAAAAGAGCTGTTGCACATCACACAAGGTACTGGGAATAGTTTAAGTTGACAGAGGCTGAGGTGTCGTGTGGTCATGTCCCTGCTTAATACTCCATCACCAGGCACCACTGATCTGCACTGAGGGCAGTCCTTTCTTAAATCATATCAGAAAAGATGGAAATTTATCTAGCATCTCTCTTAGTGAACTGCTCCTGTTTTGAAGAAGTGCACTTCATCTTTACGGATAGATTGACAGGAAGCGGACATGGCGTTGTTTTTGATCCAACAATAAGGTTTGAGAGTAACAATTCACAGGCCAAACAAGTTGATTCTTAAAAGAAGAGACACTACGAACTCTGATTTAAATATTTTGAAAAGAAGTATCACATACCTGCCAGTTGCTGGGAGGTGATTTGGTTACTCTTCGGTGCACAAGGAACTTTTTTAAAAAAAAGTAATTTCCCCTTCCTTTTGGTATTCCTGTTTCGTTTTTAAAAGACACTTGTTTAGATATTTTAGGATCTGTAATACACTGTTAATAGTAAATCACCGTTCAAAAGGTATATGAAAAAAATATATTCCTCGTGCAGGATAGTAGTACAATACGGACATTTTAGGATTAAAAGGTTATAAACTCATTTTATTCCATAAATAGTTAAAGGTAGATCATGGGAGACAACTGGCAAAAAGTGTGCAACTGGACTAGACAAAAGAGTGACTGAATGGGTGGGAATAATTCTAGAAAATAGAATTTAGAGAATTAGCCAGCCTTATCTGACCCTGTAATAATTAAGAGGGGAATTCCTCAGGGCAGTATTATTGGACCCTTATATCTACATATATATAAAATAAGAGTTTTGTCTGTACATTGCTCAGAATTTGAAAATAATGGTATTTCTGTATCGGTCATGTCCATAGTAACAAAAAAATGCACTTTTTACTTTTCCGTAATGTCTGTCTGTCTGTCTGTCTGTCTGTCTGTCTGTCTGTCTGTCTGTCTGTCTGTCTGTCTGTCTGTCTGTCTGTCTGTCTGTCTGTCTGTCTGTCTGTCTGTCTGTCTGTCTGTCTGTCTGTCTGTATGTACACGCATCACGAGAAAACGTTTGAAGAGAATTTAATGAAAATCGGTATGTGAAGTCGGGGGTTGAGCCTCTACAATCTAGGCTATAAATCATTTTACTCACGCTGAGTGAAAAGGTAGTTTAGGGGAAGGCCTAAAATTGAATGCTCAACTATTTATGTCATTAGTGGTCGTATTTTAAAGAAAATGGGTATGCAGAGTTGGAGAATAAATTGCTACAATCTAGGCTGTCAATAATTGTATTCACGCTGAGAAAAATGGTAGTTTATGGGAAGGCCTAAAATTTAATTCTCAAATATTGTTGTTATTAGTAGTCCTATCTTGATGAAAATCGGTATGCAAAGTCAGGAAATACGTTGCTATAGTCTAGGCTGTAAATTATTTTAGTCACGCTGAATGAAATGGTAGTTTAGGGGAAATCCTAAAATGTAATTCTCAAATATTTCTTATTGGAAGTGTAATCGATGAATGCTACATAACTAAGGTTATATAGTATTAAATTTCCTATTATTCATGTCTTATACATTGTTACCGTATTGGCTATGATCACAAAGATATTCATGAATTTGGATTTTTGTTACTAAGTCCATATCAGCGCCGAGTAATGAGAAAATGGGTAAACAGTATTTAATGAAAATCGGTATGTAAAGTCGGAGAATAAGAAACTACAGTTTACGGTACAAAATATTTTACAAATCACAGAGTCGAAAGAAAACTAAGTGTGTAGGCCTACAATATAGAAAGCTCATAACATTGATCAACAATAACATTACATTGACCATTGTTTGTCGTGATGTGCTTTGTGTCTTCTGTTGCCCCTCATCTCCGGTAGATAGGATTACTGCTGCGTACAGAGTATTTTTTATTTGATTTACGTCGCACCGACATAGATAGGTTTTATGGCGACGATGGGATAGGAAAGGGCTAGGAGTGCCTTAGGCCCTAATTAAGGTACAGGCCCAGCATTTGACTGGTGTGAAAGTCGGAAACCACGGAATACCATCTTCAGCGCTGCCGACAATGGGGTTCGAATCCACTATCTCTCGGATGCAAGCTCACAGCTGCGCACCGCTAACCACACGGTCAACTCGCTCAGTCGTACAGAGTGTAACAGCCTGCCTGAATATTGATGGGAAGTAGCTGGGGAGTTAGATAACTTTCTTCTTTAGCATGCCATTCCCCTGGTTTATAAATTTTCTGATACTACTGGTACGTAACACACTGGGTCATCATAGCATTCGGGCTATTCAATCCCTACTCTGAGGCACTGATTGGAATGAACAGTGTGCATATTTAGCGGAATAATGACAGATGAGTGTTCGTGGCAATCTGCGGCCTGGTCATCCCAGCTCTGGAACTTTGGACTATTAGATTGGCACCGCAATCTAACCGCAGCACTGTTGGTTAAAAGTGATAAAACGTGCGGCTTTTCATTTGATCGAGTATTTTATATGATAGCATTGCTTTTAATCGCTACATTCATACTTACGTTTTTGTAATGACCTATGTTGATTTCAGTTAGGAAAACCACAAAGTCAGTCTTTCTGAGAATCCCGTAGCGAAGCACGGGTACATCAGCTAGTCATTCATATATATAAATGCTATGTCGCCTTTGCTGGCGAGATGTAGTGTTTACAGTGCACTATGTCTTCTGGTATGGGCTATATCAAATTTGTTACTTTCATTGACCTGCCTCAGTCTCATCCTTGGCTTTGACAATATGAAAGTGACTGAGGTATGAGTGATTCTAGTAATGCCAATCCTTATGCAGCCAGTCCCTGCTATGAATGGTGTGAAAATATCGCTCATAGGGTCGGTTGGTGCATGCATTTCACTGGGCTGGGCAGACTGATATGTAATAGCAGCGGCTGGCTCGGTAAGGAAAGCAACGCGAAACTACCTCACTCTTTATTTCCGTAGTACGCCTCTTCAGTGACGCCTAGGCTATTTATGACAGCTGTTGGCGGAGTTGCAGAGGATTAAACCAGCCTTCGGAATGAATATCCTACATACACATAAATGATATGAGTAAAGAAGTGGAATCAGAGATAAGGCTTTTTGCGGATGATTTTATTGTATGTAGAGTAATACGTAAGTTGCAAGATTGTGAGAAACCGCAAAATGACCTCAGTAATGTTTTGAGATGGACAGTAGGCAATGGTATGATGATAAACGGGGTTAAAAGTCAAGTTCAGAGTTTGACAGATAGGAGAAGTCCTCTCAGATTTAATTACTGCGTTGATTGGGTGGAAGTTCCTTTTGGGGATCATTTAAGTAGTATTAATTTAAGGAAAGATCTTCATTGGCGTAATCACATAAAAGGGATTGTACATGAAGGTTACAGATCTCTGCACATGGTTATGAAGTTATTGAGGGATTGTAGTAAGGATGTAAAGGAGAGGGCATATAAGTCTCTGGTAAGACCCCAACTAGAGTATGGTTCCAGTGTATGGGACCCTCACCAGGATTACTTGATTCAAGAACTTGAAAAATTCCAAAGAAAAGCTTTTAGAATTATTCTGGGTGATTTCCGACAAAAGAGTAGCGTTACAAAAATGTTGCAAAGGATTGCGTTGGGAAGACTTGGGAGAAAGGAGACGACATGCTCGATTATGTGGTAGGTTTTGAGCTGACAGGGGAGAGACGGCATGGAATGATATTAGTAGACGAATAAGTTTAAGTGGTGTCCTTAAAAGTAGGAAAAGTACGAAATATTCCTTATGGATTATCTCTCTGTCCCAATTTGTCCTCTTGAAACCTAACGTTATCTTGATATGGTTATATTTGCTACTTTAAAAGCTATGCTCAAACTTATTAGATTATTAAGGTTATTTCACACCTTCCCACCGTGGACAACTCAGAACACGTCGCTTAGTCGAGCAGCTCATCTCCTTACTTCCAAGTCTTCCAGCCCAAAATTTGAAACATTTTCCTAACACTACTCGGTTGTCGGAAATCACCGAGAACAAATCGTCCTGCTTTTCTGTGGACTTTTTTTTCTCAGTTCTCCTATCAGGAAATTACGGTGAGGTTCCCATATACTGGAACCATACTCTACCTTGGGTCTTACCAGTGAATTATATGCCTTCTCCTTTACATCCTTTCTACAACCATAATGCTCCCTCATAACGATTTAAAAATCTTTATTTAATACCTCGTTAATTTGATTACATTATGGTAGTGGTGAGCTACGTGCCATCTTTCACCGAGAAATGAACAGAATTTCACATACAAACAAGGATTCCAAGTCGATTACGTCTAGAGTTTCGGAAACTGTGAGCGTAAAAAAAGGCATAAATACTGTTTAGACAACGCACCTTACGACAGTGCCCATTATCTCTTTGTAAGTAGGAACGACTACTGTACCTAGCAACGGGTGATGCAATACTGCCACCATCTTGAGTTTCAAAATCGTCGTGTTGCGCGGCTAACAATATTAGTGCAGCGCTGGACAAATATTGCTAGGCCTTCCGAACATTCTGACGTTCTTCCGATTTTTGAATTGGATTCAGAAAATGTGGAATTAGGCGGAAATATTCCGGATTATTAGGGGCTGCCTGGCCGAGGCTTTAAAACTGTGTTCGGTTCACCCGGAAGGACGTTGGTTCTATTTCCCATCAGGAAGGCGAAACATTTAAGAAACGACCTCTCCACTTCTGGAGCAGTACATTACTCTGACTTTCGCTCAGCCTACAGTACCAGGTTCATTGCTGGGGTGGGGGAGGGCAAAGACGGTAACTCTATTCCAGCTGTTTCCAGGCACACCTCCAATGGCCCTTCTACCATTCTAAATCTCTGACAGTACCGGAATCGAACCCGGGGCACTGAGGTCGGCAGCTACGATGGAAGTGAACCTTCAATGAGACCTGTACGTTAGTGACAAATTCTTTAAAGTCTACTCTAGTCGAAAGTCTGTATCAGATTGCAAGGATTTCTCCACCCTGTATTCATGGCTGTGAACAGAGAGAGAACTGAATTATAACGGCTGGATACAGTATACCCCCAGTTCAAGGACTCAAGTCCAGGCAAAGTTTCACTTTAGTTACATTTTAATTCAAACAGCACGTAATTTTGTTCGGTGCCTGCTGCCATTTCCTGATGGATACAGTTCTTTTGTATCCATCTCTTGGCACAGGCCAGAGTAAAGTGTAGCTTTCACCGACGTTCCAGTCTCATCCATGGCTGTGACAACGTGGAAGTTGCTGGGGTATGGGTAATGCTGAGTAATGGCATTCAGAGCACGACTAGTGCATCTGAGTGTTATGAAAGGTCTTGCTCATAGTGTCAGTCGTGCTGCAATAGCACTTTCTGACCCAGTGAGGAAAGCAATGGCAAACTACCTCACTCCTCATCTTGTCTAGTACGCCTCATTCTGGTGCTGCCATTGGTTTTTGCGGTTTCCTTATATTCGCATAACCTTTGGTGGTGCTATTTGAGGATCCAACCAGCCTCTGGGCTGATGACCTAACAGACACAATGTTTACCTCAAGGATGCGTGTCGAGTCCCATACTATTTATTATCTACTTATCATGGGAACTAATTGGATCACCTGAAAGGCTAAGAGTACAGCTGTGGAAAACCATGATCCCTAACATTCCGGCACAGAAGACAGTAGCGGAACCACATGGCTACACTGTATGTAAATATCAGAAAAGCCTGAGGACAAGAGTGGGCACGTCCAAAGTCAACCTTGCGAGATGAAGCTACGTAGATACTGACAACATCAAGTGTGAATGCGGCTATGAATAAGCCATAAAACTGTCGGGTCAATGTTCGATGTATCCATCTTCTTGTACTGAAAATTAGCTGTTTCAAGCTACGCAGAATGCGTTTGACGTTACAAGATACTGGTGATACTTAGTATAATATGCCTTTGGTGTTCCAAAGTAATATTTGGCTATGTACAAAATATTTCTGACAATAACATTCCTTCAGTGTCCAGGTTACGAAGAGTTGGAGCCTTTAACGTCCACTCCTCCACGGCCTCTACGTAGATTGCTTTGTGCAGAAATTACATGGTATAGGAAATTCTGAAAACTACCAAATATACTAAAATATAACATTTCTAGGGATATTTTATTAGCCATCCCTGCAGTTAGGGGACCAGCCATTTATAGAGAGTTCGCAGTAACCAAACACAATCTAATCTTAATAAAATTGGCATCACTTTAGTTATATTTTACTTTAAATATAACGTAATTTTTGTTCGGTAAATGTACCTCAGGGATATGTATCGTGCCCCGTACTGTTTATTATCTACTTAATGCTGATACACACCGTTCTTACGGCGACGATGGGAAAAACCCGGGATAGAATTTTGGAGGAAACCTCCGTGGTCGTTATGAACAACATAACGGTCGTAAATTGTATTTTTTTGATATACTGATGTGGAAATTGCCGATTACGACGATTTGTCTCTCACTGTATTTATCATTAACAACTTGTAAATAATATTACTGTATACTAAAACGGCTACCCTACGTACCACTCATTTCTCTAAAAGCCAGACTTCCGTCGGGTGACATTGTCGTGAATACCCAGCGAGTCAGTCTCTCCCCATGCCCGCCGACAATTTTCTGATTCAGGAACGTTCACAGCAGTGAAAAATCAAACTGTACATTTTTGTGAATTCTTACATTCTTAAATACAGCGTAACAAATAAGAGTATTGAACCTACTATATTCAGGAAAGAAGCTCTCATCTAGATTGTACCGCTCAATATCAATAGCCTTCTCACTTCAGTAATTTCCTTTTCCCCTTTTCTTTTTCGCCAGGCTAGCCTCTAACACAGTATACGTAATTAGAGATGTGTAATGTGTAATGGTATAGCCTGTAAGTACATATTATTGCCTTGGGGAATGGTGGAGAGGAAAGGGTTGAGCAAGGAGGGAGGTCTGGTCTGGTCGGGTCTTAATGAAAGAACTGCAGTGTGAGGAGGGCTCAGTAGCGTGAAGATTTACAACAACACGACTTAATCTTCATAAAATCGACATCACTTTAGTTATGTTTTACTTTAAAATATTTTGTTCGGTAACGAGTACCTCAGGGATATGTGTCGTGTCCCGCGCTCTTAAGTATCTATTAATCATCAACGTGTTTTTATTGCCATTTGTTTTATGCCCCATGGACACGGACCGTCCTTATGGCGAGGATGGGATTAGTCAGGTGTAGGTTTGAGAAAGAAGCTAGCGTGATTTTGATTGAGATACAGCCTGGTGTGGAAATGGGAAAGCATGGAGATCCATATTTGGAACTAGTGACAGTGTGGTTGGGACCCTTTGATCGAAGTTTGCATGGTCGAATGTTCAATGCTTTAAGGAACACTGTACTCGTAGTGGATGGAAAATCGAATGATAATAAATATGTCTTTGAGTAAAATATGTGATGCGATGTTTCCTAGCGACTGTGCAGTCTGTGATGTGAAGTATTGATGGTTGGCCACGATACACAGATCCACGGCCTCAGCAGCTCTCAAGGTGCTGTTGCTAGGTAACACTATTTCATTGCACACATTTTTGGAAGAACCCCTGTTCTATGACATATTTATGTCAAAATATTAGAATAGTTAGAAAACGTTACTGGTAACAGAAAGCAAGAGTGAACATAAATTGCAGAAAATCCAAGTCTGTGGTAATAACACGAGGCGTAAGAAAATGCTGCATATATTTTCCACTTTTATTCAATTTGTATTCTGGACAGATTTTCAAGGAAGCTCTAGGAGTAATTCAGCAAGGCATCAAAGTCAATTGAACATCATCAATAATGATCGGGGCGCTGACGACATACTGACAATAGCTGGAAATTCGGATGATCATTTCCTTGTTGATCGACCTCTAATGAGTTAGCTTTGTAAGTTGATTTGTAGCGCTGATTTGAAAATAATATCTTACATTTACCGTCATTGGAGTTTGTTTTGCCATTTCGTTCATCCCCGTTGCAACGGGGATATCGGCAAATGTAGAGAACATATATTTCCAAATTAAAGAAAGGATACTTCTTCTAATACGAATAATAACAAATAACAAATACAAATCTACCAAAATTTAAATCTGCAGCTCATTTGGCTTTTATTTGTAAACCCATGTCATTTAAAGGTTGAAAAATTATTTGAATGCATTAACTTATAATTTTGTGTTGTGTTTGCGCGTTAGTTCACCAATGCTGTGTACTGAATCAGTGAGTTTTTTGAGCGAATCTCTTAGCCTACTGCTTTATGATTGACAATGGGGAGTTTTGTTCACGAGATTGATTCTTTTCTACTTCCCTCAGTGGTAGTGGTAAGACGTTGTTCCTTTTTATAGTTTTTAGTTGCTTTAGGAATAAGACGCGGGTATAATACCTTCCAAATTGATAAAATCAATGTTTACATCTCTGGGTCGTTGCTTGATTGAGCTACTTACTCCACTCGCCATCGGACTCCACACCATTCTTTAAAATCATTTAACTGTACTTTCCGATGAGCTAGGAATCTTAAATTAGGCAAAGTTAAAACAATTAGTCTGTAAAAAATGGGAAAACTACAAGAAGTTCAAAAGTTGATTGTTTACACCAGAAAAATATTCAAGCTCAGAAGTCAGCGCAGGCTTTCTATTGTTTCTAAGTTCTAGGTTTTAGGTTGTGTTAGAAACTCAAATTTAGTGTAAGCTTAGTACATTTTCACGTATTCGTTTAGTTTTTCATACAAACGTGGCGGATAGAATCATGAAATTCAGCACGCTTATGGCAGTTGAATTTGTCAATACAACCGCCAAATTTAATTATTTTATCTGTCCTAAAATTGTCTCAAAAATTAAGTAATATGCACAAAATGTTCCAAATTTACATAAATTCAGAATATGCAGCTCTATCTTAGATACAACCGTTGGTGATCCGACGAAAATTCGTAGATCTTGTAGATCTCTCCAAATTCGATACAGCTACAGCACTGCGCTTTGTATAAAATTTAACCACAAGAAACTTAAATAATGCTCTGATTTTAAAACTGTGTTCGAAATTTTGATTCTTTTTTGGGGGGGGGGGGGGGTTGAAGTCTTAATTTGAACTTATTTTACTTTTCCCGTGGGTTTCAGGCTGAAAGGCCTAAGTTTGCTTTATTTGAAGTTTCCAGCTCACCGAGAAATGGTTATACTTTAATGTCAGTGAGTTAGCCATGCGACTTTATAGTAGACTTTATAGATAGAATTATTGTGTGTCTATAAGATTACTGCATTGCATATACTGGTTTTAACTTCTGACCAGTACTGTATAGCATATTCCTGAGAAAATTACGATATCAGCATGTTAAGAGCGTATCTCTATTGGCTTGAGAAACTCAGTAAGGCAATAGTTATTGAACTAGTGAACTTCAGTCCATAAAGTAAAGCTCGTCTTCTCAGGACAAACAACATTAAGTTAACGGTAGTTTACGGTGACTTGACGACGGTTTAGCTAAACGCCTGCTCTCTTAATTACAGTGTGTGTGAGTAAACATTGTAATGCTTGTTCTTAAAGAACATCGCGCACTCTCAGATAAAAATACCTTTATTGCCAAGGTCTTTAGTCATGGAAGGAAACGTCACAGGACTTGTCAGCATTTCCGGGTTCACTTGAGGAAAAGAAAAACAATGCGCTCAGAATATTTAGCGATTTCTTGAGTGTTGAATATTTCCAGTATTTGTTTCCAGAAATTATTTTAAACAGTGCTTTCCATGGTGTCACCTTATAGAAGTCTAAGAATTTGAGTGACACCCTACCCTTCAAATGTAAGAATCATATATATTAATAGGCTGACTTCTGCTCTCTTCATAAGATAACTTTTTGACAGGGCTCTCTTCTTGTGAAATCATGGTATTTCCGATCTCAATCAACATAGTTTTAATTGTCGTCCGGTGTATCTGTCTGAATAAGCCCGAGGGTAGCGGTACACGTACTGATTGTGGTTGGTGCGCTTGATCACTTCGAATTTCTTAAGTTGTGCACACAGTAGGTCTTTTACGCTCAGTCTTAAACATTTTATTCTATTTTAGTATTTTGGATTCTCTTTATATTTATGTTAATTACCCGTAGGACTGAACCTTCTTTCAATTTTAATGTTGATATATTCCAGAAATTGTTCACAAAATTCTCAATAATTTCTCAATTGGTGAAGCACTTAGTCATAATTTCTCACGAGTATTGTTACTTTTTAAGGCAGAAAAAGGTTAGAATTCAAACTAATTTGGACAGTGAGAAGTGTCGACAACCCCGCTCTTCCGTAATGTGTGGAGAGTTATATAAGTTCTATGGGCTGTATTAGGTGTACCCCTAATGTTAATGCAAATCTCATAGCAGAGCCGTTCTGCGGTCTAGAGAACACTAGTTACTCACTTCAGTAAGTTTGACTAAAAATGTACAAATATCGATAGACCACGCCTAGACGAAACTAACGACGCCTAACGACTCTTGTTATCACCTCTCCGTCCTGAGTTATACTTACTTCACCAGAAAATGGCGGAAGTGCGCAACGTTCACTTTTGAACTATCTGCTCTTAGGTAAGCATTTTCAGCCTTTCTCTTTTCAATCCCGTTATTAAATATTTCTTACTTTTATTGTTTTGCAACTATTGGAGGAAATATACAATTTCTTGGGATACACGAATTTTTACTGGAAGAATACGATAGACGCACAAGATCTGATTCAAAATTTCACGGACTAGCTCTGTAGTCCAGCGACAGTCGGCAGCACAGGGTTGAACTAGCAACTATAGCGACTTTGAACCTTCATAAGGCATTGAGTCAGGTGACATCACTACATTAACGTAGAGAGTTGTTCTAATGGTGTTTTCATGAACACGTGTGGGTGGTGGAAGAACTGACCAACGTAAAATTTTGCCTTAAACTGAGCAAATTGGCCTCAGAGACATGCTTCGGTAAGCATACGGCCATGATTAGAGCCAGAGTATAATCTATCCACGACAACCGCTCTGCTTTGTGACTTGCATAGTCATTAGAGGCTCGGTCTGTTGGAAGCCCTAGAAGTTATGTTATTCTCGCTACATTAGGGAGAAGTGGCCTAGATGACCTAAACATCCAGGATCTAGGTATGTGGCAATATTTGGACTGGCACAGGTGTTTCACAGGTCTAAGAGCATTCTTTGAAGACGGCGAGTGATCTGGAAGACCTTCCACAAACATCACCCCCAAAAATGTGGAATGAATTTGAAAACTTGTGCGTAAGGGTCCTCGGAGGACGATCAACATCACTGCAGATATTGTTGGTGTCAGAATTTAACGTGTGGCGTGTCCTCCAATTGCTGAACCCTGAGCAGAAGGAGTACCGCATCGCAGTGTGCCAAAATCTTCGTGAGAGTTACGTGGATGATCCAAACTTTACATCTAGGATCTCCACCGGTGCCGTCTCTTGGGTCTACGAGTATGACGCTGAGACAAAGCTCAAGGATCTTAATCTTCACCGATGAATCACAGCCATCATTTCTGGTTCTGACACAGCTTAGGTACAAACCAGTGTCCTTCAAGAAACTCTAAGTATCTCCCAAGAAGTTTTCATCAAACACACATTAAAGAAAGTGTATGTCCATAACAATTTCTAATCTGCACTCAAAATCGTAATTAACTGTTTACAGCACTACCTTTCCTCGTTATTTATGCAAATTGCTAGAAATTAACTTACTTTCTGATAACGGTTAAAAATATAATCCAGTTTTTTCTTCGTTCGTTGTATTCGTTCTTTGCTGGAGCAATAATTAAGCAGCAGAAGAAGAGAGTGAAAGATCTTTTATCGCTGTTAAGTTTGCTCTCTTTATGTCCTCTGGGTGCGGCTGTTATGTAAATCAGAACATTATAGGAGGCGAGTACTTCTGATAGAGAACAACAACCAACGCGAATATTACTAAAGATGAAATGAATCTTCACTGCAAGTTTATAAAGCAGGCGCTCCTCAAATGCCTGTACCAGAGAAAATACAGGCTGTATCTAAATTAAATGGACGCGTCTATTGATCAGATTGACACACCCGGTTTTGATTTTGGCAAAGTTATTCCGGTGTTTTGAACGCTAGATTCATTGTTACGAAGCATAGTGCAAGAAATGGACAGTGTTTTCCAGTATGTTTTGTTCATTTCCCAGGATCAGAATCAACATTTCACCCAGTTTGTTAACTTCTTGCAATCAAAACGAGGTTTTCATTCAGTTTGTTGACTTACAGTGTTGAGTGTTTATACTTCAATCCAGCCTTTTACATTTCACTACTTCAAGGGAACAAAGTGCCCGACAGTAGAATAAAAGGTAGAACAGGACATTCCTGAACTCCGTCGCCCCCCATTCCCACCGTCCGGTGACATGCTGTAGCGTCCATCCAAATCTTCGCCCTGCAAAGTTGCCTGTCGAACAGACAGATGATCAGCAAGTTTCACAGGCTTCTTCAATCTCATTGCTTGGATTTCCTCACTAGATCGGCTGCCTCTCCTATCAGATAAAGGCATCATGAGGCTGAGTGGAAGCTGCTTCAGTCTTCAGAAAAGGGGGCCTTGGAGTGAGATACACACATGGCTGCCTCTCTTATCAGATAGTGTTTCATGAGGCTGAGTGGAAGCTGCTTCATTCTTCAGAAAAGGGGGCCTTGGAGTGAGAAACACACATAGCTGCCTCTGTTATCAGATAGTGTTGCATGAGGCTGAGTTGAAGCTGCTTCAGTCTTCAGAAAAGGGGGCCTTGGAGTGAGATACACACATGGCTGCCTCTCTTATCAAATAGTGCTTCATGAGGCTGAGTGGAAGTTGCTTCAGTCTTCAGACAAGGGGACCTTGGAGTGAGATACACACATGGCTGCCTCTCTCATCAGATAAAGGCTTCATGAGGCTGAGTGGAAGCTGCTTCAGTCTTCAGAAAAGGGGGCCTTGGAGTGAGATACAAACATGGCTGCCTCTCTCATCAGATAAAGGCTTCATGAGGCTGACTGGAAACTGCTTCATTCTTCAGACAAGGAGGCCTTGGAGTGAGATACACACACGGCTGCCTCTCTTATCAGATAGTGTTTCATGAGGCTGACTGGAAGCTGCTTCTGTCTTCAGACAAGGAGGCCTTGAAGTGAGATACACACACGGCTGCCTCTCTTATCAGATAGTGTTTCATGAGGCTGACTGGAAGCTGCTTCATTCTTCAGCCAAGGGGGCCTTGAAGTGAGATACACACACGCCATCGGTGCTCAGCGTGCAGTTAATAGCATTTCATGCGGAATAAACTGGGACCACGTGGAGGAAGACTTCAGGTTAGCTTGCAAAGTGTTATAGAGGAGGCGATCAAGTAAAGAAAAAGGAAAACGAAGCTCGTTGAAGAGGGGAAAGAAGAGGAGGAGGAGCAGTAGCTAGAGCACCCCTTTCTTGTAATTTACAGAAATAAACATTAACGCTGCAATACGGCAATAAAATAAATCAAGCCGGAGAAAACATTATGGGAGAGGAGAGCTTGTTCCAGTAAAAGGATTCGCATAGCCGCAGCGGCAGAATGTTTGATTTAAAACACGCTTCATTTGCTCCTTAGAGCACTTGGAACCTGGAACAGAAAACACGGAGAAATTTTAAAAGAAAAATATTTCATTAAGTACATGTATATACATAGTTGATTGAGATAGACCACTAACTTGTATCCTGTGTTTGAGGTCATGCCTAGGAGACCACGACACGTTCTTCTTCTTATTTTCTTATTATAATATTATTAATAATTATAGTTTATCCCTACTAACACTCGATCCAGTTTTGGGAAAAGTGATTCATAAATGGAAGAAATAAACTAAATAGGTAATTTACAAACATCTTGAAAACAAATTTCGCCTTGATTGCTTACCTTTCGCAGATGACTTCGAAATTCTCTCCACCAACAGACAAGAATAAATCCAGTCCACAGTAAAACGACCAAAACCGGAGTCCAAATTTCATTTGAAAAGGCGCAGTATATGGAAAGAACTCAATCAAACTTTCAAGTAGATACGTCCAAGTATCTTGAAGAAATTATTCAACCAGAAAGAAAACAAACAAAGATACTTCAAAGAGCTAACAAAATCACCTAGAAAAGATGTAACAAGGAATCTCTATAAAAGAATTCAAAATTTTGACATAACAACACAGTCATAAAATCGGAGACACGTTATGCGTCCGAAACGCTAATAACTGGGGCCAGGCCGTAAATGAAATGTCACCAAAAAACAAGGGAGGAAAATTCTGGGAAGAATCCTGGGACCTAAATAAGAAAATGGAATTTTGAAGAAAAAGAAACCTGAGAAATATATCAAGTCTCAGAAAATATCACAGTTACAAATAGAAAAAAAGAAACAATTGAAATTCTACAGCACCCACACAGAACGGATAACAAGTTGACAAAAAAAAAAAAAACCTTTCAAGCCTTGCACTGTCCTTGAAAAACGGGAACAGTTGGTTAGTGGAAATAAACGAAAATTTAGAAGAAACTGGTATTACCGAAAAGCCATTCAAAACGCTGTTGATTCGTCGGATGGAGAAGGTAAGCCTTGAACAGACCCCTTGGTGTTATTCGACAGGTGCAGACTGTGTGACGGCACTGTGTTTCACTCTCTCTGAGCCCAGCATGTCCTCGGACATTCCAGGTACCTAAAAGTGATACAATAAATAAATAAATAAATAAATAAATAAATAAATAAATAAATAAATAAATAAATAAATAAATAAATAAATAAATAAATAAATATTATATCATATTTATTTTCCTTCCTGGCCAGGTCCCCGGGTATATATTTAGCGTGCGTGTCTCTTAACCGGGCGCCGTTGGTTCGATTCCCGACCAGGTCAGGAATTTTTACCTGGTTCTGATGGCTGTTCCAGGTCTACTCAGCCTACGTGATTACAATTGAGGAGCAATCTGACAGCCAGATGGCAGCCTTGGTCTAGAAAGTCAAGAATAACAGCCGACAGGATTCATCGTGCTCTCCACACGACACCTCATAATCTGCATGCCTTCGGGCTGAGCAGCGGTCGCTTTGTAGGCCAACACCCTACGGGGCTGTTGCGCCATGGGGTTTGGTTTTTTATTCTTCTTCCTGAGTGAACCTCGTCGACAAATATTAAAATCTTTGAAGGAGCAATGATCCAAACCTGGTTTCTTAGGGGAGGAGGCTGATTCACTTCTCCTACACCTTTCATGGTACGTACAAAGCACTGTTTTGTAGCACCAGAACATGCGTGCGAACGACGCGGACCAATAAGAAGGAATTCCTTTACGAGCTGTACACCCTTCTCCTCAGGGCTATTAAGAAGCCTTTCTTCGTCTAGGTCGTACATAAAAACATATTTTAAGTTCCGTCTTTATTATGCCATATATCACGTATGGATAGCTCGCTTTAAGAACTATACTTTGCCCCAATTTCACACGGAACAAACCGGAACACAAGTGCTATAAAAATGTCACACGTTCTAAAATATACGGTCGAATGAACCAATCATTAGATGGTCGTAAAAATGATTCTTCTCTCTTACTTCGATTTACGAAAATAAAAATAAGGAGTGAAAGGAAATTCTTTTTTTTTTCTACTTCCTCCTTCTTGGCAGTCTAGAGAACTTTTCTTTTTAGTGGTTCTCTATACACAACAATTGTGGGATGTTTCTTGTCTCTGTGTTTCTTTACTACCACCTATTCTGGCGTATCCTTGAATGAAGAATGCGTTGAAGCACGATATCTTGAAATAAAGGTAAAATCTGATAAAGGTGGGAGAGTTGAATGCTCTGTGCTTATGTCTGTTTTATTCAAAATGATTATAATATGTCCAGTGGCTCCTCGTACCAAAATTCAACTGTGTGCTGCAGTTATCAGAATCTATATAAATAAAATCGTAACGATCGTGTGTTTGTACATTGACTATTTTGGCGAAATTTCCATTCAGTTATCCGTTTCAGGTGTCATTATGACTATCTGCATCCGGCTCCCCGGCTAAATGGTTAGCGTGCTGGCCTTTGGTCACAGGATCCCGGGTTCGATTCCCGGCAGGGTCGGAAATTTTAACCATAATTGGTTAATTTCTCTGGCACGGGGGCTGGGTGTATGTGACGTCTTCATCATCATTTCATTCTCATCACAACGCGCGGGTCGCCTACGGGAGTCAACTCAAAAGACCTGCACCTGGCGAGCCGAACCTGTGCTCGGACACTCCCGGCACTAAAAGCCATACGCCATTTCATTTATGACTATCTGCATATTTTTTAGCTTTGTTGTCTGTTTGTTTGAGTTCTTATAAATTGAGACTTACTGGATATATTTCTACCAAACTTCATATTTAGAATCTATCCTGCCCTTGGGTAGTGATGTTTCTGCTATTGCCTTTACGTCACACCGACACATATATGTCTTATGGCGACGATGGGACAGGAAGGGGCTAGGACTGGGAAGGAAGCGGTCGTGGACTTAATTAAGGTACAGCCCAAGCATTTGCCTGGTGTAAAAGTGGGAAACCACGGAGAACCATCTTCAGGGCTGCCGACAGTGGGGTTCAAACCTACTATCTCCCGAATACTGGATACTAGCCGCACTTAAGCGACTGCAACTATCGAGCTCGGTAACTGATGTTTCTAAATCCCTGAATTGACTGGGGGTTTATACGAAACCGTTGTTTTGCACTCCCGCAATATATAGACAACCAACCATAATGGAAATCTACCTGCGTTAATGGAAATTAATTCTAAAACTTTTTTCTCAAGTTCAATCATTTCGATACAAGAGTTAATAGGGGAGATATTATTAACGGACCGTTTTTCAGTCTAAGTTCGAGCGGCCTTTTTTAAGCTTTTTGTTGATTTGTCTGTTCGTCAGCTGAGAAACTACTCTATATATTTCTACCTAACTTTATATCTGTCCTTGGGTAGCAATTAGGGTCAATATTATTTCTAAATCCCGGGTTGGTTTGGAGGTTTATGGGAAGTCGAAGTAGTGATTTTACCGTCCCACAAAATACATCTAACCAATCTTAATGGAAAAATACGAGCCTTAATGGAAATCAATTCCTAAAAATGTTTGTCTCATGTGCACGTTTTCGATAGGAGGATAACAAGGGTCATTAATGGACTGTTTTACAGGCTGTCATGCCATTTCACTATTTTCGATAGAATAGATAATAGGAGAGGTTATCGTCAACGACTAGTTTCACGAGTCTTCAGCCACTGTGCCATTCCTGGTTTCAGATGAACAACAGCATACAACCCAGAAATAGGGAGAATTATGCACAACTTCGGACCAGGCCTGTATCGTTCAATAAACTCTGTGATCTGTCTCCACTTTGTTCACCTTTATCCTATTTCATGATACTGCCACCTGTTTCGTAACTTCGCATAAATTCATGAAGGAATCGTGAAATCGATTACCATTTCCCGTGCGAACGGGTAAACACGCTGATCTTTAAATAAATAGATAAAAATATACAGGATGGTCTGAAACACCGTGAACTGGTTACATGAGCGTTAGAAAGTTGACCATACTGATAAAGATTTGGGAAAAAAATAATACGATAGCACGCTCCGTTGTCATTTCATCAGCTGCTGAAGTTAACCAATCAAATCTCTTCGTCGGGGAATTCAAACAGGCTTTGCGAGGCGGTATTGCTAATTCTCCAGGTTGGGGATTCGAACAGCGACCGCCGAGCTGACATCAGAGACACCGGCTGAAAGCAATGAAGGGATAATCGAATACTTTTAATATTCGAATAACCTCCATCCGATTACCGTATTTACGTGAATAATCCCCGCCACTGAATAATCCATGCACCCTAATTTTTAGAAAGGCTCATTTTGAAAAAAATAAATTCCAACATTGACGCAAAATAAAACCCGCACCCACATTTCGTGCCTCAAAAAACAAAACGATGCGGGGATTATTCGCGTAAATACGGCATTTAAATAATCGAATAAACAATCGGGTACAATAACCGAATGAGTTTCAAATACTATTCAGTTGTAGTGATGATGTAATCGAATAATTTTAATATTCGAATAACCTCCATCTGATTATTTAGATAATCGAATAAGTGATCGAATAAAATAATCGAATGAGTTTTCAATATCATTCAGTTGTATCGCATAGAATGTTCGGATGCGTCAGGAATCAATTTTTCGATTTAAGTGTGTCGGATGGATAATCGATTGAAATAAGCGAATAGATGAACTCTTATGAAAAATAGATATACGTCTTTTTTCGACCGTATCTCCAATTGTTGAAACTAAATGAGTGAATGAACTGCCTTAATAACCTCACTTTCATTTGATTATTTCGAAAGCATCCCCCTCCCCATGGCACTACAGCCCTTGAAGTGCCTTGGCCTACCAAGCAACCGCTGCTCAGCCGGGAGGCCTGTCATGTGGTCAGCACGATGAATCCTCTCGGCCATTATTCTTGGCTTTCTAGGCCGGGTCCACTATCTCACCGTCAGATAGCTCCTCAATTCTAATCACGTAGGCTGAGTGAACCTGTTACCATCCCTCAGGTCCAGGTGAAAAACCGTGACCTGGCCGGGAAACGAACCCGGGACCTCCAGGTATGGGGCCGGCACTTTCGAAAGCATTCACAATTCAATTTCTTCATTCATTCGAATGCAGTTCCGAATGAATATGTGAAAAAAATATTCGAAAGATCAAATTCACTTTTCGGGTGCCTCTTTGATTCGAATGAATTTTCGAATGAATAATCGAAAAAAATAATCACATGGAAAAAATATTCAGGCGCTGGCCTCCTGACCCCAACTTGGCAGGTTCGATGGTGGTTCAGTCCGGTGGTATTTTAAGGTGCTCAAATACGTCAGCCTCGTGTCGGTATATTTACTGGCACGTAAAAGAACTCCCGTGGGACTAAATTACGGCACCTCGGCGTCTCCGAAAACCGTCAAAGAGTAGTTAGTGGGACGTAAAATGAATAACATTATTATTAAAAAGAAACTAAATCCTTTCAGATTCAGTCATTAAAATAATTTAATAAAAATGACCAAAATATCGATTTTTATCCCCGGAGTGTCGCCTTAAGCGTGTATACATTATTATATGAGATCCTACCTTATATAAAAAGATGCTGGAAGTGTCATCCTTCATAAATAGGGACTTTATAGACACCATTAAGATTTTCTGCACACCAATAGCGAAAGTTATGAGTGGAGTCCGGATTATTAGGTACTGATAGGTTAGAATGCAAACTTAATTAATCCAGTAACAAGTATACCCTACACTGTACAACGGTTATGCTATGAGATTTGCATAGATATTAGGGGTACAGCCCAGAGAACTCCTTGAATTTATGCTACTCTTCCTACATTATGGTCCAACGGGTTGCATCACACTTCCTACAAACCAAATTACTTTGCATTCTAACCTATTACCACCTAAAAATCCGAGGTATAGTTATGACTCTTCACACCAGGCCTCATCCGTCAAGAACACTAGCTGTGGGTCGAATAAAGGACCATTCAATAATGCAAGATACCAGTCAGTCTTGTCGCTCGATCAGCAGGTTTTAAACAATGGGCCTGTGTGAACCTGTACGGTTTGTTGTTTAACACCTTTGTAGCTCTGTGTGCAGAAGAAACCGAAACCACTGCTTATTGTGCTAATTCAGCGAGTGATTTATTCGGTGACCGTTCAAGATTCGCATCAATATAATGTAATTCTTCCTTTGTCAAAACTTTTCGTGTGCGCGCATGTTTTTGTGTATAAAGGAAAGGGTGATAGACATGAAGCTGAAAATTACAGGCCAGTAAGTTTGACATGCATTGTATGTAAGCTTTGGGAAGGCATTCTTTCTGATTATATTAGACATGTTTGTGAAATTAATAACTGGTTCGATAGAAGGCAATTCGGTTTTAGGAAAGGTTATTCCACTTAAGCTCAACTTGTAGGATTCCAGCAAGATATAGCAGATATCTTGGATTCTGGAGGTCAAATGGACTGTATCGCGATTGACCTGTCTAAAGCATTTGATAGGGTGGATCATGGGAGACTACTGGCAAAAATGAGTGCAATTGGACTAGACAAAAGAGTGAATGAATGGGTTGCTATATTTCTAGAAAATAGATCTCAGAGAATTAGAGTAGGTGAAGCTTTATCTGACCCTGTAATAATTAAGAGGGGAATTCCTCAAGGTAGTATTATCGGACCTTTATGTTTTCTTATATATATATATATAAATGATATGATTAAAGGAGTGGAATCGGAGGTAAGGCTTTTTGCGGATGATGTTATTATCTATAGAGTGATAAATAAGTTACAAGATTGTGAGCAACTGCAACGTGACCTCGAAAATGTTGTGAGACGGACAGCAGGCAATGGTATGTTGATAAACGGGGCTAAAAGTCAGGTTGTGAGTTTCACAAATAGGAAAAGTCCTCTCAGTTTTAATTACTGCGTTGATGGGGTGAAAGTTCCTTTTGGGGATCATTGTAAGTATCTAGGTGTTAATATAAGGAAAGATCTTCATTGGGGTAATCACATAAATGGGATTGTAAATAAAGGGTACAGATCTCTGCACATGGTTATGAGGGTGTTTCGGGGTTGTAGTAAGGATGTAAAGGAGAGGGAATATAAGTCTCTGGTAAGACCCCAACTAGAGTATGGTTCCAGTGTATGGGACCCTCACCAGGATTACCTGATTCAAGAACTGGAAAAAATCCAAAGAAAAGCAGCTCGATTTGTTCTGGGTGATTTCCGACAAAAGAGTAGCGTTACAAAAATGTTGCAAAGTTTGGGTTGGGAAGAGTTGAGAGAAAGAAGAAGAGCTGCTCGACTAAGCGGTATGTTCCGAGCTGTCAGCGGAGAGATGGCGTGGAATGACATTAGTAGACGAATAAGTTTGAATGGCGTTTATAAAAGTAGGAAAGATCACAATATGAAGATAAAGTTGGAATTCAAGAGGACAAACTGGGGCAAATATTCATTTATAGGAAGGGGAGTGAGGGATTGGAATAGCTTACCAAGGGAGATGTTCAATAAATTTCCAATTTCTTTGAAATCATTTAGGAAAAGGCTAGGAAAGTAACAGATAGGGAATCTGCCACCTGGGCGACTGCCCTAAATGCAGATCGGTATTGATTGATTGATTGATTGATTGATTGATTGATTGATTGATTGATTGATTGATTGATTGATTGATTGATTGATTGGTTTTATTGAGCACTGAGTCAGTAGTTTCAAATTTACTTACAATTACGCGAGTCTGTGCTCACCAGGACATTGCCGAACAAGTGCATCCTGTACCTGGCGAGTCGACTCGTACTTAAAATTACTTGAAACTATGAAATTGCGGCGTTGCAATGATGACTGCTGAGACTCAGACTGGCTTCGAACACGTGCTCGCTCCTTACAAGGGCAAGAAATATGTGCGCGCCTCCCGTACGGCTGCTTAAGTCTCGGAGTGTAGAAAGGCAGCTGGACGGTCTGGGTTTATAGCAGAGACCCTGTAGATTCATGTATATAGTGCCATTATTAGTGCATACGAACCCACCCTCTAATAATATGTAGTCATGTCAAAATATATAGATCAGCTAAACGTGTCAAAACCCCCTACTGAAGAGAGAGAGGCGGGTGGGATTCAGTAGTTTAATGATCCCCTGCTTGTTACTTTGACGTGTCAAACTGTCAATCTCTCCTCACATCTTCCCCTCCCTTCCTCCTGAACCCGCATGCAAACTCCAATCCCAATGCATGACCCGGTATCTTCCAAGACAATAACAGATTAATATCATTTGATTCCCTTTTCCATTCAACGACCTTAATTTCATCTGCAAAGAGAATTCTCTAAATTAAAGGAAGAATCTCAAATGACCTGGAGGCATACAAAAAAGTAAATTTCTGTTACTTTGGCATCGCGCAAATTTCAAACTAAGCCGTCTTCTTTTGTTCGTCTGCCATCGCTTTTTGTCCTCGATTCTGGATAACAATAAAGAGTCTTTGAACTTAATACAATATTATTATCATTCTGTGGGGTTTTATTATCAAATGTATCCGATATTTAAAAGACAAAAGACTTGGAAAGCGAAGAAGAAGATAGAGCCTTACAAAAGTGAGACGAAGGAAAAGTTTATCTGAAACCATAACCTCTTCAGAAGTTTTTTTCTTAAATCTACTTCGTTCTAACCTATAGAAAGCAATTCTAAGAAACTGAAGGCAAAACAGAATATCGGGAACTTTGCGCGATACAGTTTGGAAAAGAGGGTGGAGGATTTTATGGGTGGGGGACTGGAGAGAGAGGAATAGAAATAAGATATACTTCCCTCTTATCATAACTCTTAACACTTAAAGAAAGAATAAGAGTATATATCGTTTACTATCGCAGATGAGTCGTAGCATTCAAACGTGAAATATTATCAGTTCTTAAGCTAACTTTCGCTCCAACTTGAGCCATTTCGAGAATGATTTAAGATGCAACTTTAGAAAAAAAGGTGTTCCGTCTCGAACACTGCAATCTTTTCTCTTTTTTGTTCATTCTCTACTTCTTCTTTTTTCGAAGAAAGGAGAAGACAGAAGATGGCACTTGCGGTATGACTGACAGAACGAAGGAAGTACAAAGAAAGTCAGACTACGATTATCATGAGTTATGGATGCTGGGGAATATTGAAGAGGCTGAATAGAGAGTAGGGATAAACTCGGCGAGAATGGAATAAGGCTAAAAATAAGAGTTGTAAAGTATGGGCAGAAAGCTTACAAGAATGGAACATTAGTGTGCGCAGGGCAGGTGTGATACAGTGGTTAAGACCGACAATCGATAATACATATTTCGTTCCTGTCGAATGTATCGCTACCGGACATGGGGATTTTAATTGTTTAGAATCTATTTTTAGGTTCCTGAAATAAGTTCTCATGGATTCCATGAAAAAGTGCAACCTTGGCATGTTTTTGTAAACTAAAAATAGTGGTATGTTTAACTATATGAACAGTACATATTAGAAATGGCCATATCTAGTGATGAACATGTTTTTAAAATCATGATTATTAAAGTTTCATTCCAGTTTTTGAAGTTTCAAAATGAAGAAAAAAATTGAAATTGTAAAAATATTTGTGCTAGATTTTGTCTCAACTTTCTCTCCAATTATAAATGTGATTCTAATGTGCATTTAATAACAAATAACTATTATAGTACAGGGAGTATCAGAATAACTTTTAAGAACTTGTTAAATTTGTTCATGAACTCTAATGATTAATTATCTCTTTTAAACAAACAATACTACTTTAATTTGTCCTTATATACTATTATCTCCTTTAATCTTATAAGCATTTTGTTCAGTTATAATGTTTTTTGTGAACTGTTGTGATAAGAAGTATATCACACCCTCACACTGTATTTAGAAGCGAGAGAATTTATTGTAAGTATTCGATTCATTATTATTATTTAATTTGTATACTTATTATTAATATTTTAACCTGAAAGGTCTCCATATATGGTATGAGTAATTTGTTTTGTGCAACGGTTGGGAAAACCTTGCTATTTTAACTTGGAAACTTTGTATGACTCATGCGGCCATGTAAGATGAAAGAAAGTATATAATGTTTCCACCTTTGAATACTATTAATATAAGAAATGTAAGTTTACATTCCTATTTAATTAAAATAGGTATCGGTTTCGACCAGTATTCATGGTCATCATAAGCCAATTATAACTTTAAAACAAAGCGTAGAAAATTAATTGCGAAGTTTAAATAATTCTGTTTTGTTTCTGCTAGTGAAGCACCAAAATCTTTAAGGAGCACTGTGCGTTGAAATATAGCAAAAAAACACAAATAAGATGCACAGGTAGAAATGGAGTTTAAATGATGCTGTCAGATGCAGTTTATGGAGCACTATAATATATAAGGGAGCACTGTGCGTTGAGATTTCAAAGTTATATAGAAGTCTAAAGTCAAATACGTATTTTAGTTGTAGTTTATGAGGCACTGTATAATTTTAAGTATCAGTAATGTGTGTCTATAAAGAAGTCGTAGATCAAATACGTTACTAAGACATATATATATGTTCGAGAGCACTGTGTGTGAAGAAGAATCAAATACGCACTTAAATGTAGTGCGGAGTAAGTACTTGAAGAGTTCAGTTGCAGTTTATGAGACACTGTATAATTTTATAGATTAGCACTGCGTGTTGGTAGATCCAAAAATGATATAAAAGTCGTAGATCAAATATGTACTTGAAGTACGGAGCAAGTTCTTGAAGAGTAGATCAGCATTGTGCTTCCAAAAGTTGAGTAAGTTAGATTCATGAAGTTATTGAAATATATAACATAGAAAATACAATTGTGAAGAGAATAAAACACTAAAAAGCGCATCACAAGGTCTGATGAGGTGGACTTGTTATTGTAGTCGAAAAGTTCGGATGACACAGGTGGAACACCCCAAAGTCTGTGGACGTTGTGATTGTCTTGTGTCACTGGGAGAGATTCAGGGCGTGGTCTTGATAAGGGAATCTACTCGTGATTCGCTGACCAGGATCAATCTCGACGTATATTTTGAGAGGAAGGGGGAAAGCTGATGTCTATTAAGGCATGTGATGATACGGCGAGGAGCACACTGGTGCACTTACAACTTCTGATACGGTACTGGAGTGACACTGCTGCGCTATACTGGACTGGCCTGTGGAAGGTGGCTCTTATTATGTTTCCGGAACGTGGTTGACCTACAACTGTGGAGTGTTTAGGCACTGGGTATTGTATCACTGGTGGAGGCTTGGTAATAAATGTTGGTGAAAGCTATGTCAGACTTTCCATAATTTACGTCTTAGAACGACAAGCGTGTTTTTCTCAAGTGAATGTACCTTTAAAACACGCGTAAGAGTCAGTGAACGCAGTGTTTTATGAGGTACAGTATCTGTGTTATATACTACTCCTTGACGCTACGGTCCTTGCAGAACCTTGGTCTCCGCAACAATCTTCTTCCAAAGCTCTCTGTCGATTGCCTTGGTCCTCCATCTCCGGACTCGCATGGTCCGTCCGGTTTGTTCTTACTCTTTGCGGCTTTTCAACAGTTTTTTTTAACGGGATAGAGTTGTCAACCCTATGCCCAACTCCCAACCTGGAGGACCAGGGTATCCCCTTTAGTCTGGATCATCACCTTCGACCTGTCCGGCAAGGGAGGCCCTACCAGTAGCTAAGCTACCGCCGGCATAGCTCTCAGGATTTTTTGACCACACAAGCCCCACCACCACGACAAGTTAAAGATACCATCGATGGGGAAAAAAGGGAATTGAGCCAACGGCACGTGGTGTTCCCAAGCGGTCACCCATCCAATTACTGACCACGCCCAATGTTGCTTAACTGCGGTGATCGGACGAGAACCGGTGTATTAAAAATGGTATGGCCGTTGGCGTGTGATATAATAAGTGCCAATTATGAGAATCTGCAAGTCGTTTTGATACGGACACATTGAAGGGTACTTATCGACCTATAAGTACATTGTTCATGGACTGACTACAAATGGTGGCTTAGTCCTCGCTTTCGTTTTCGCACTGTTTTCATCGTTGTTGTTGTTGTTGTAAATATGGAATCTTCCAGAAATATTTTGTGTGTGCATTATATGTATATATTGGTGTGCTGATGAGGTGCTCTTGCACGGATTTTATTGAGAATATGTTTGTTATTTTAGAATCAGTGGAGTTGATGAACCTAGGTGCAGTTCCTACTTATTTAGTAGTTTTCAGAAGGTTAGGTAGGGCCTGAAGCAGATGTACCAGTACGCATCTTTTATGTACACGCCCTGGGAGAGAAAGAATTATTATCATGCTCCATTAAAATTTGAGGGACCCATTCTGGTGAACTCTGCTGCCCATACTACGGACATTTCGACTAATTATTTTTATTAATTTATTTCGATTATTTTATTTTGATTATTCTAGTTATTTATTCACATTACATTACACTGTGTAACATCCGTTACATTCAAAATAGAGAAATAACAGGAAAAACAGTGATTGTCCTTTTTTAATTTATATGTTTAGTTTTCTAGATTTTCTTTGGTCTGCAATAAAATTTTCAAGTATCTACTAGCTCTCATCTCACAGAGTTTATTGATTTTCATCACCTACCTCAACAATTGGGTTGCTTTCATGTAACACATTTTACAATATGCTTTTTTTAATATTTAAAATTCTGGGAAAGGTTTTAATTCAGAAAACAATAGCTCATAGCACACACAAAATTAAGAGCTATCTTTTGCAATCGGTGAGATTTTGATCGATTGTTATTTCTTTCTCCAAATTTGTCTTTTTAACTGTTCAACTGTAACGCCCGTTATAATGGAATGCCTGTTCTATTCCAATGTAACACAGGTTTCAAAGAATGCTAATAACTTTTATAAAACATCTCAAACTATACAATGCAATGTGTAATATATTCGACTGAGAAAAATGAAACTATGTTCCTCAGAAACATTTTGGGTCCTAAGAAAGTGTCCGAGGGTTTTCTCATCTCAAACAAGGAACTGTATGCGGGAGTGAAAAATATCACCACTGTTATGAAGAAACGAAGGTTAACTTTTTAGGGTCACTTGTAGATAATAAACCCGGAGAGATTGACGCACAAATTGCTCACTTTACAGGAAAAATGTAAATATCATCCCCGCTGGTTGAGGGAGGTGCATAAAGACATGCTGTTAAGTGATATAAGACCAGAGGACGTAACAGAGAAGACCAGCTTTAGGAAGACATGTGAACTTTGTTCAGTAACCGTTTCCCGGCTAATTCCTTTCCCCATTCTCGGATAACGTCTTCTAACAAGGAATTGAAGAGAACTGGTGACAGTCCATCACCTTGTCTGACGCCAGGTGCAGATCTTTCAAGTTGACTCCCTTTGGGCGAGCTGCGCATCTGTGAGGATTGGACCCTACCTAGGATGATTTCTAATGCGTAAGACAGCACATGCACCCGCCTCCGAGCCATCAGAACTAACCAATTAAGGTTAAAATCCCCGACCCTGCCGGAATTGAACCCGGGACCATCTGCATGCTAACCATTTATCCACGAAGTCGGACCATATACATCATGAATAACATAATTGGTTCTTATCTGAAACCCAAGGTCTGATCGATACATATTAAGCGCGAACAGGGTAAACATATGGCCAGCCGCGCGGTGTAGGAGTAGCAAGAATAGATTCGTAGGTCACCTGCTAAGACATTCAACTTATTGCACCAATCTGATCTTAGATTACATTTGAAATCCAAATGAGAGAGACGTAAGAAAGGGAAAGCAGCAGCTGGAGGGGCGTGTCCAGTAGAACCTGGGACAGTTAAATGCTAGCTCAGCGCCTTTTAAAGGAGGCGCTGTCGGCTTTAAAATGGCGGCACTTAAGAAATAAAAGCATTTTTCGAAAGAAGAGACATCGGGGTATTTTTTAGAGTTCTAAAACCAATTTTGATATTTTCCTCGAAATTCATGACATTTTACTATATAGTGTACCGTTAAATTTGGTCCTAGAGGAACGATTCCCAAGAAGTCTACACACACATATATATAATAAGAGTTTTCTGTGTACTGCTCAGAAATTAAAAATAATGGTATTTCTGTGTCGTTCATGTTCATAGTAACAATTTTCTGTCAAGTCTGTCTGTCTGTCTGTCTGTCTGTCTGTCTGTCTGTCTGTCTGTCTGTCTGTCTGTCTGTCTGTCTGTCGGTATGGGCATGACGAGAAAATGGCTGGAGGGAATTTAATGAAAATCGGTATGTAAAATTTGGAAATAAGGTGCTACAATCTAGGCCAGGGCCTCTCAGGGTGCATGCGCCTGATGCATGCACTGTGCGCGGTGCAAAAGAAGACTTCGCTTGGTTGACCAGAGTACAGACCCTCCACTCGTCGATTTGGAGCAATAGCGCTGTCTCTCTCTTTCCCCACGCCTGTCTTACCCGCTCCCCCTGTCTCCCTCTTCCTCATTTACTCCGCAGCGCTTCACATCCGAGCCGAGTTGAGCCGAGCTTAGCCAAGTAGCCCAGAGACGAAGCGTTGGTCCGAGCGGAGCCGAGTGGGACCGATGCACTGTGCACAGGAACGCTGCGCCGCAGTTTGCACGCGTATGATTTTGGGCGTTTGAGAGGCCCTGGTCTAGGCTATAAATAATGTTTATCCACCCTGGATGAAAGGGTAGTTTAGTAGAAGGCGATACAATTTATTCCTAAGTAACTATATTATTGGTCTATCGAAAAGTATACATAACAGGAGTTACAGAGAATACAAGTTCCAATTATTCATGTCTTATACGGTTTTAACTACAGACTATGATAATATTATTCATGAACTTTATGACTTTTGTTGCTGAGACCATATCAACGGCAATATGGCAATATTGTAGAATAATGTTAATTGGTGATGGTTTTTTGTAATGATGATCTTAAGGTGTAAAACTACGTGGCCATCGGTCCGTATTGACGAGGAAAATTGTGAAGATGATTATTAAAAAAAAAGAAAATAAAATGACTTAAAGTAACGATCGGTTGACGACTAAGACAAGAGGGAGACATAAAAGAAGGAAGGATTCACTTTACATTGTTGTGATGTGATTCGTCCCTTCAGCTGCCACTCATCTCCAACAGATGGGATTACTGTTGCGTGCCGAGTAAAACACCCCGCTTGAATATTGACTTAGATCACTTTGCATATGCTAGATGATGGTCCCTCCGGCGAGGGTACTGCAGCTAGTTGAGGAATAAAATAATCCCGGACATCATGCAGACCATGCGAACTCCGTGCTGAAAAATTCGCTAGGGATTCTTAGATGCCATCTCTGCTCCCTGACCTGAAATACCATGCATCAGACTTTTTTTTACAATAAATCAAGAAGAGAAATAAAGTCAGCCTAATGGTTGACAATTTCAGTTTTAAATAAAAACTCGAACCCTGTTTGCATTTAATTTAAACAACACAAGTGCCAACTATCAGGTCGATTACGGTCCTAACACATAAAGAAAACGGCTGAACATGTCAAATTCTCAGATGATAATAATAATAGGAAATCATAAAGGATTTCCGACACAATAAGGAAAAGGAGAATTGACTTCTATGGCCACATCCTAAGAATGGACCCGAAAAGGATAGCTAAAAGAATCTTCGACTATTTCCGTAATAAGAAAACCAAGGCGAACTGGTTTAAGGAAACTGAGAAGGACCTACGAGAATTCCAAATTACAGAAGAGATGCTTGTATATGGATCTGCGAAGAAAATAACCAAAGATAAAATAAAGAGGTTACAGGACAGGGTGAAGCCCAAACGACTATACAGAATTTCTGAAGAAGAGAGGAAAGCAAGATCTGAAAGGATGAGAAAGTACTGGGAGGACAGGAAAACACGATTGACTAACCATTGATAGATCTACCGTACCCCAAAGAGGGTAAAACGGACAAAAAGAAGTAGAAGAAAAAGAATATCAAAATTAGAATCCTGAGAACAATCTTAGGCCCAGTGAAAAAAACAGAAGTATGGAAAGTAAGATCTAATAATGAACTATGCAGAAAAATAGGAGACATAACAAAAAGCACAAGAAAAAGGAGATTGCAATTTTTTGAACTTATTTACAGAATTGATGACTTCACATTAACAAAAAGAGATTTTCAAGTGCCTTTAGTACAAAAAGGCAACAACTAGCTGGATTCAAGAAGTAAAGAAGGATTCAGAAAGAAATAATACAAGAGAAGAAGAAATTATAGACAGAGAGGTTTTTATAAAAAGGGTAGTAAGTATGGAAGTAGTCCAAGGAACATTGAACAAGAAACTTGGTGGGAAGTAGTCCGAGGACAGAAAGAAACAGCATAGTGAAAGGATGAAAGAACATTGGAAGGAACGGAAGGGAAAACAACAAAGTATGAAGAATTGAATTGAAATTGGCTCATGGTCCTTAGCAGGCCTCATCGGAAAGAAGAATAAGACGAATGTCAATAATAACTAAAGCCCGGATTTTTATACAGTAACAGGATGGATTGCAAACTAATTTGATTAGTAGGAAGTGTCGGGCACCCGCTCTTCCATAATGTTGCAAGAGTAACATAAATTATAGGGGTTATGATGGGACGTACCCCTAATGTTTATGCAAACCCCATAGCATAATCGTTGTGAAGGTAGACTATACTTGCTACTCGCTTCAGTAAGTTTGCAATCTAACTTATTCATGCATAAAAATCCGGGCTATAATAATAACTACCTACTGTAATTGGCCAGTAGGGACGAGGATAAGTTTCGTTATACATTCTGGTATTTATTGGCTCCTTGTGTCAAGCACGCTGTTCATCCAATCACTTTGCACCAGTTGTCCACTTCCCATCTCGGAAAATTCAAAATGTCATGATTCCTCTTCTGAAAAGTCTCGTTTCTGCGTGTCATCTCGTCGTAGGCCCATTTCTTCGGGTCTTTCTTGACGTTAACGTATCAGGGAACTGTTGTTTCTGGTTTTGAGTCAAAATTATTATTATTATCGTTATTATTATTTTCGCCTCTGTGGTGTAGTGGTTACTGTGGTTAGCTGCCACCCCCAGAAGTCCCGGGTTCGAGTCCCGGCTCTGCCATCTTCGAAGCGATTTTCCATGGTTTCCCCCATCTCCTCCGGGTAAATGCTGGGATGGTACATAACTTAAGGCCACATCCGTTTCCTTCCCTATTCTTTGTCTATCCCTTCCAATCTTACCATCCCCCACAAGGCTCCTGTTCACCACAGCTGGTAAGGCCACTTGGGCCAGGTACTGGTCCTCCTTTCCAGTTATATTCACCAACCCAAAGTCTCACGCTCCAGGACACTGCCCAGGCGGTAGAGGTCGGATCCCTCGCTGAGTCCTAGGACAAAACAAACCCTGGAGGGTAAACGTATTAAGAAAGAAAGCAAGCAAGCAAGCAAGAAAGAAAGAAAGAAAGAAAGAAAGAAAGAAAGAAAGAAAGAAAAATGTATTATTATTATTATTATTATTATTATTATTATTATTATTATTATTATTATTATTACAACTCAATTGCCCACTTAGAATCAAGCTAAAACTTCATTTCTTTTTCTTTATACGGAATTTCTTCTGGGTCCAATACACCTTCACGAGTCAAAATGGTAAAAGAAATGCGTTTTTGCTTGGCTGAGTGGCTCAGACGGTTAAGGCGCTGGCCTTCTAACCCCAACTTGGCAGGTTCGATCCTAGCTCAGTCCGCTGGTAGTTGAAGGTGTTCAAATACGACAGCCTCGTGTCGCAAGATTTACTGGGACATAAAAGAACTCCTGCGGGACAAAATTTCAGCACCTCGGCGTCTCTGAAAACCGTAAAAGTAGTTAGTGGGAAGTAAAGCAAACAACATTACCAGCATCAAAACTGTGTTTCGTCCATCGAGAATCGTCCGTTACTTACACGAGTCCTTTCGATGTGTAATTTTCTTTGCAGTTTTCTGTGATCCTTTCACCGAGAAGATGAAAGTGGAAGTTGAGCTAGAGTCAGCTAGAAGCCTCGCGGTTGCCAAACCCACGCTCGCAATTTGAGAGCCACTGAGGATCCTCGTTTAGTAACCTGTTATAGGTGTAAAATGGTGTGCGTATGAAGACATATTTTAAGACGTCCTAGAACACTCAGCCTCTGACATAGAGGAATTAAGCAAACGTGACTAAGATCCTTGGCCCGGCCGTGAATCGAACCCATGATCCTAAGAGCTGAAACCCACTACGTTGAATCTTCAGCCAGAAGTTGTACAAGAAAATACATAAGAACAAGTTAAACTGTACCCGTTGCTCTTTTTAATACGTGATCAGATTTTCTCGTATCCTTTTCTCTACCCCTGAATCCTTCTCCTGTTATTTCAAGAACTTTTTCGTATCGACTACTTCCAAACTTTGGCGGAAGAGTTATAGGGCTACAACTCAAAGACTGTCGCAACTGTTAGGAAAACTTCGATGAAATATTAGCAAATATTTTCAAACTATAAAAATACAGTGGAGCCGTGCCTGTTGTAGGCTCAACCCACCACCGCCACCGCCCCCCATCTACCACCCACGTCAGACGAGTCTTCATTAATATCCTCGCCACACCCGCAACGTAATCAACATAAATATTAAAACTCTCACTAATCTTCGGCGAAAGATCTGCTGTGTTTGTGGATACGTTACTGGAATCCTATGATTGAAAACCTGTGTTCACCCGATCTTCTTAGAATGCGCTGCAAGAAACACGTGCACCTGCGAAAAGGACGGATGTTAGGATGTGTCGTCTAGCCCGTTGTTCCGTAATGGAGGGACAGTAACATAAAATGAGGGGTTGTGGTGGGTTGTACCCCTAATGTTTATGCAAAACTCACAACATAACCGTTGTGCAGGGTAGACTATACTTGTTAACCCCTTCAGTAAGATTGCGTTCTAACTTGTTACTGACTAAAAGTTCGGGTTCTACTTATAAGCGCCGGGCTGAGTGGCTCAGACGGTTGAGGCGCTTGCCTTCGTAGTCCAACTTGGCAGGTTCGATCCTGGCTCAGTCCCGTGGTACTTGAAGGCGCTCAAATACGTCACCCTCGTTTCGATAGATTTACTGGTAGGTACGTAAAAACAACTCCTGGGGGACTAAATTCTTGCACCTCGGCGTGTTCGAAATCCATAAAAGTAGTTAGTGGGACGTAAAGCCAGTAACATTATCATTATTATTACAGTACAGGTCAAAAGTTTAGGACCACATGCAAAATCATGCAATGTCATCTGGAACCTAAAATTGTCAGTGTCATAGTCATAGGTCTCTGTGTGAGCTATCGGCATCAGAAATGTGTTCTTGGATGCCATATACACAATAGAAATGAAACTGCCAGGGCAGATAAGTCTGACACCGATAGCTCGCCCTGAGACCTTGGGCCATACACGATAAAGACAAAGAAAAATCAACCATCTTGGCATTGCTCTGAAAAAATAAAACACGCAAAATACGGTGTCACATATTTTCGGAATTTTATATTTACACGAAAATGGCCCCCACCCACTGCTAAGTCTACAAGAAAATCTTGGTGGTACTACATGCAACCATTTAGAGTATACGGTACATTATATCACCAATATTTTTATAACTTCTACAGTACTTGGACTGACTCATTAAAATCAGTCGATATATAACCTATTAGATATAAGAACTCAGAAATAAAATTACAGAGGTCTGGCGGCACAATTTTACACAGTATGGTCACGTTAATCTTCATTGATTACACCAAAGCCTTTGACACTGTCAATAGAATGAAATTAATCGAGAAACTGGAAATCCTCGTGGGACGCTCGGATATGACGAATTTGATAGCTATCATACTAGCGGCAAACCAAGTGCAAATCAGTGATGGGGTATCCCAATCAGTAGAGCCCGTATTTGTACGCATTAATAGGTTAGAATGCAAACTTACTGAAGCGAGTGGCAAGTATAGTCTACCTTCACAACGATTATGCTATGGTATTTGCATAAACATTAGGGGTACGGCCCATCAGAATCCCTATCATTTATGTTACTCTTGCTACATTATGGAAGAGCGGGTGGCCGACACTTCCTACTAACCAAACTAGTTTGCAATCTAACCTGTTACTGCATAAAAATCTGGACTTTACCAATCAGACCGGATAGATCAAACCATCGGAGTACTACAAGGGGACCCATTGAGCCCTTCATTGTTCAATGCGCTGACCCAGGATCTCCCTACAAAAATGAAAGAGGAAGCACAAAATGTAAACATACGCATAAATGCGGATGGTATGGCACTAGCCGTTGACAACATGAAAGATTTGTAAAACGGAATGGTGCTTATCACACAATGGGCGGATGACAACGAGCTAAGGATGAATCTAGAGAAGACAGAATTAATGGTATTCAGGAGAGGAGGACTACATTATATGTGGAGGACATACATTAACACAGAAAAACCAGTTCACATATCTGGGGATAACACTACAAGTCTTCGGTACGACGTTCTCAGTATATATATAAAGAAGTGACTAGCCGCTGCACTTAGAAGCATAAGCGACATAAACATCTGCAAAGAATGTCACTGGAGGCTACCAAAGCTCACGTACGGATTAGAAGTAGCATGGGAGTACCTGTCACGTAAACAACTACGAGAACTGGATAGCATGAAGCCGAGATATCTTGAGAGGGTTCTAGGGGTATCTAAATTCACCCGACCCCGCTACGTATATATTTTAGCCCAGGAAACCTTCTTGATAGAGGGTTTAAGACTGCGAATGCCTCTAAAGCAAACTCCGGCATACGAGGAACTGTTGCGAGAGAAAAGGGACTCGATCGTGGAAAGTTTTTACAGTGCAGACGCACTGATAAATAAGGATTGGATGAAAGAGGAATGTGAGTTGAGACATTTGGCGACACGCTTTGCAATACTCGGCTCTCACCCCCGTACCTGTGCCAAGAAATCCTACCATCGGGCCATCCAGGAATGTGTAAGTGTATTGTGCAATGAACAGTGTGATGCATAACACGTAATGAAGTGGAAGAAGAGAACAGTCTATCTGACTTAATTTTGCTCTCCTTGAGTGAAATGTAATTCACTTAATGTAATATAAAAATTCTGCACATTGTGCGCAATAACATTTATTATTATGAATAGGATATGTATATAGTAAATGTATTTATGAAGGAAGTTCTAATTTCTTTACTTGTGATTATTTATGATAGCTTCGTACATAAAACATTCCTTCAGAATATTTGTTTATGAATCACGTTCCATTGTTCTAATTACCTATGAATACTGTTGAAAACTCCGTACGTAAGACTCGTTCAAAAATGTATTTGAGAAACAAGCTCTATTAATGTCATGTTTATCCTGTTTTATGCCGGCCCCGTGGTGTAGGAGTAGCGTGCCTGCCTCTTACCTGGAGGCCCCGGGCTCGATTCCCGGCCAGGTCAGGGATTTTTATCTGGACCTGAGGGCTGGTTCGAGGTCCACTCAGCCTACCTGATTAGACTTGACGAGCTATCTGGCGGTGAGATAGCGGCCCCGGTCTAGAAAGCCAAGAATATCGGCCGAGAGGATTCGTCGTGCTGACCACACGACACCTCACTTTCACATGTACGTGTTCATGTATATCATGCCCCCTCACCCCCCCCTCCACAATAATTACCCGAAGTCGGAGCGCCTGGCACCTTGCTAGCAGAATTACTAACGCCCTAGACCCCGACTCGTATAGAAATAGCTCGGACCATATTTAACAGAAAAAAGTCTTTGTTATATAATGATGTGCTCAATTTAATACTGCGACAGAGCATGGTAAAGTGCAATGTTTGGCCACCCTGCTCTGTGGTGTCGAGACATGGGTCCTGAAACAGCGCACTGCTCGGAAGTTAGAGGTTTTTTAAATTTCGCTACACACAAGAATGTTAGAAGTCTCCATGATAGCAACGAGGAGGTTTTAAAACGAGCGCACAGTTGAAGAGAAACTACTCATTACTAACAAAAGCAGTAATACAGGGTGTTTCAAAAATACACGGCATAAATTGAGGGTTGGATGTTTCACACATACAGAAGGAAAAGTGTATATAAACATGGATTCATAAATGTGTACTTTCTTGGCCTCCATGATCACCTGATCTGAATCCATTGAATTACTTTCCCTGAGGGCTACGCAAAGTCGTTGCTGTAAGCTGTGGAGAATGAAGCAACACTTCACGGTGGAAATGTGAGGTCCTTTCAAAAAGTACGTACAAGAAAGGGAATATTTGAGTGTGTTTGTAACTCCAAGCGAGGACGAGCACAAGCCTGTATTATGCTAGGTGGTGAAGAATTTGAACTCCTCTTGTAAGGTACATCAGTACATCCAGGCTCTCCCTCAGTACCTGAGGTTCTAACACACGAAAGGATCAGATATCTCCACAAGTAGGGCCTACGTGTTTCCGGAGCCACGTTTATATAGACTTTTTTTCCTTCTACTGTATATATATGCGAGGGCCAAGGACCGTAGTTGTGTTGAAACACTGAATCCCGTGAGATCTCCGAAGTTAAGAAACATTGGGCGTGGTCAGGAATGGGATGGGTTGACACGCGCTGTTGGTCGGGGGTAAGGGAATGGAGGAACGGGAAGGAACTGGCCACCCTACGGTACGTAAACTCCGGCTCAGGCACACCTCTGCGGAGGTCCGGACCTGCCTTCGGGTACAATACACCCTTACCTTTTATGTGAGGAATCCAAACCTGAAAATATGCTATGCACTTTTAAAACTCTCTGTATAGCCTTCTTGCGCCATACACTTCGTGGCGAGAAATACAAGTATTCTGCAACTTACCTTAAGGGGGAACATATACATTTGAACATAGAAAAATGGTGTGTATTAAACTTTTTATTCCGGAGCAATGAGAATGAATACTAAAACTTAACCTAGTATGACAAACACATTATCCCTTTATAATAAACTTACATATTTAGGAATCACATAAACCTATGACATGATATATAATTAATTATTCAAAATGGTGGCGTATCATGGTCACTATTTTGCCGTTTCCAAACACATCAATACTTTTCTATGATTCGTTTTAATATGATTAGTAATGTTATAGCTAAAACATGTACTAGAATCAGTGAAGTGAAGTCCATCAAGTATAAATATATTTTTTATGAAGTTATTTTCAAATAGTCAATTTTTTCAACAATTTTCATTTGAAAATGATTTTTTTAACTTAGCCAATGAAGCTAGCTCAATAATTTTTGTACACCTGTTTCTTCTCTATGAAATATGCATGCACGCAATATTTCATCTTAATATATTAAAGGCGTTCAGAGTCCCCCCTCCTTTTCAATGTTTACATAGAACAGGCAGTAAAGGAAATCAAAGAGGAATTTGGAAAGGGAATCACAATCCAAGGAGAGGAAATCAAAACCTTAAGATTTGCCGATGATATTTTTATTTTATCTGAGACTGCAGAAGATCTCGAGAAGCTGCTGGATGGTATGGACGAAGTCTTTGGTGTGGAGTATAAGATGAAAATAAATAAGTCCAAAACAAAAGTAATGGAGTGCAGTCGAACGAAGGCAGGTGATGCAGGAAATATTAAATTAGGAAATGAATTCCTAAAGGAAGTAGGTGAATATTGTTACTTGGGTAGTAAAATAACTAACGATGGCAGAAGTAAGGAGGACATAAAATGCAGACTAGCACAAGCAAGGAAGAGCTTTCTTAAGAAAAGAAATTTGCTCACTTCAAACATTGATATAGGAATTAGACAGATGTTTTTGGAGACTTTCGTGTGGAGCGTGGCATTGTATGGAAGTGAAACATGGACGATAACTAGCTCAGAAAGAAAATAGAAGCTTTTGAAATGTGGTGTTACAGAAGAATGCTGAAGGTGAGATGGATACATCGGATCACAAATGAAGAGATACTGAATCGAATTGGCGAGAGAAGATCGATTTGGCTAAATTTGACGAGAAGGAGAGATAGAATGATAGGACATATCTTAAGACATCCAGGACTTGTTCAGTTGGTTTTTGATGGAAGTGTAGGTGGTAAGAACGGTAGGGGTAGACCAAGGTATGAATATGACACGCAGATTAGAGCAGATGTAGGATGCAGTAGTTACGTAGAAATGAAAAGGTTAACACAAGATAGGGTGGCATGGACGGCTGCACCAAACCAGTCTGTGGACTGATGACTCAAACAACAGAGTTTTCAAGGAAACGATTCTGAAAAACAAAAGTGTTGGGAAATGAGCTACAAACGTACTGAAAAAGAGCTCGCTCACGAGACAGGGCTTCACGATGTTGGTCATAACATAGAAAGTACTGGAGATATTAACAAATATTTTGCACTGTTATAAAGAGAAACGTTCTATTTTAAATGAAAAATAATTTGAAAAATGCCCTCTTTGGTCCCTCTTTAAAGGCCGTAATATAAGGGAAATATTTAAGAACACTGAACAACTGCATTGCGCTGGAGAAACTGTGGTGTTCGCCAAAAAGAGGAAAAATAAGAAGTGATTTAGAAATAATTTTCTAACTTCCTTCATTACAATTTACGATGTTTATAATGTCTCCAATTCCATGCGATTATAAACAAATCCAAACGTCAGTCTTACATAAATCCTATAAAAGTCAGGGTGTTAGACACCTGTTGAAAGAAAAAATAATTCCTAAGAAGAAAAGAATGTGATATAGCGGAAGTGATGTCACTTCGTTGTTTTGACATTTCCGCAAAGAAAGAAAATGATCCTATTCACAGTCAACAGAGTCTCGAAAGGGAGAAAAATATACGTATATATTGAATTCCAATATAGAGCAGTGGTTGAATGGAAGGAGAAGGGTGCAATTCACCCTCCAAAGCAGAGCCGAACTGATCGGAACAACCTGTTGAATGCAATAAGGGGTGACGTAGCCTTTTTTTAGTAAAAAAAAAAGGTATTGGCGGGGAGGTAAAAAAAGGACAGAGAGTGGAAAAAAAGAGACGGAAATCTCTCTTTTTAGGTTAAAAAAGAGAACTCTATAAGGGGTGGTTTGGTCGATTGGCAATGTTGTATAGGCTATACTTTAACCGGTTGGCGGCGGGGGGCAACTTCGTGTATGCGGCGGGCGGGCTCTTTTGTGGTTTATTTGAGGGTGTACTAGATAAGTGAATACGTGTTAAGGGTGCAAGGGTGGTGTTGAATTTCACGGTGAGAGGGAAAAAAATAATGGCAGAATAAAATAAGGGAGAATATAGAACACAGACCTGGCACAGCCGTGTGTTCCCTAAGTGAGTGAAAGTGAAGTGATTTGGTAAAAGAGAAATGATTTCTTTTGCACTTGCCTGCATTACGGATAAACACATATTTGTGTTTTTTGCTAATAAATTTGTGACAGAAGCATTTTTCCCGTTACAGTAAACATGTTTTTATACAATATTTCTGGCTATTATTATCATAGAAATGCGATGTTATACATTCATACCTTGGTCTCCTCTACCATAGTTATATTCATTTCTTGGTCTCCTCTACCATAGTTATATTCATATTTTGGCTTATTCTACGATAGTCATATTCATACCTTGGTCTCGCCTACCATAGTTATATTCATATCTTGGTCTCCTCTACCATAGTTATATTCATTTCATGGCCTCTTCTACCACAGTAATTCATATCTTGGTCTCTTCTACCATAGTCATATTCATTTCATGGCCTCCTCTACCACAGTAATATTCATATCTTGGTCTCCTCTACCATAGTTATAGTCATTTCATGGCCTCCTCTACCACAGTAATATTCATATCTTGGTCTCCTCTACCATAGTTATATTCATTTCATGGCCTCCTCTACCACAGTAATATTCATATCTTGGTCTCCTCTACCATAGTTATATTCATTTCATGGCCTCCTCTACCACAGTAATATTCATATGTTGGTCTCCTCTACCATAGTTATATTCATATCTTGGCCTCCTCTACCATAGTTATATTCATATCTTGGCCTCCTCTACCACAGTAATATTCATATCTTGATTTCCTCTGCCATAATTATATTCATATCTTGGCCTCCTTCACCATAGTTGTATTCATACCTTGGTCTCCTCTACCATAGTTATATTCATATCTTGGTCTCCTCTACCTTAGCCATGTTCGCACCTTGACTTCCCTTAATTATTCATTACTTCTTTAAGATGGCGCGATATAATCCGATATTGCCCGTAACACCTTACTTCATTTGGAACTAAATATTGCATTGATAATTCCACGTTATTAGATGTTGTCACTATAGGGGTATTATGTTTATAAGCAGAGGGCACACATTTATCCATTGTTTCCAGTTTATCATAATTAAAAATAATTAATTTCGTTATCAATAGTTGGGAAAAAGCTGCAGTTCTGCTGAAATCTTCTCTATTAATGCCAATTTAAAACTGGATTAAATAATTGAAGCTGGATGGAACTAGGAATGAAGTGATGTGAATACAGGGAGGTACACTGAGCCAGTGGCTACGAGGTTTGCGTCACGTCGCTGTCGGCTTGCATTCTGAGGAGGTAGGTGGTACGAAACACATTGCCGGCATTTTCACAGCAGGCAAATGATGGGGCTCTACTTTTTTTAAAAAAGACACGTCCCTTCCCACTTCTAGTCCCTTCCTATCCATCGTCGTCTTTAGACCTATATGTGCCAGCGCGGCGTAAAGCAAAGTGTCCAGACCTCTTCCTGCTTTCCGCATTTTGTATTCCGCGCTAGGCGTATGTGAACTAGTTCCGTCGTTGAAATTCTCAGTTTTGAGCTTACTACTATAACATGCATTTGCTGTCTCGCTATAAATACTTGTGTGCTAAGAAGGGATCTCACATTCTACTGATTAAGGTATCTGGTAGGAAATATGAATACATTATCTTCGTCATTGCTTTATTTTCTGCTTCCTTGAAAAGTATTTGTATCTGTTACTGAAATGTAACGATTGCTAATTTTATTTCAATTAAAAAACACGAATAAAAATATGAGTTTGTAAAAATATAACCATTAAGAGTAAGGTAAGGGTTATTCTGCCCGAAGGTAGGTCCGCAGAGGTGTTCCTGAGCCGGAGTTTACGTGCGGTAGGGTGGCCAGTTCCTTTCCGCTCCTCCATTCCCTTACCCCCCACCAACAGCGCGTGGCAACCCATCCAACTCTTGACCACGCCCAATTTTGCTTAACTTCGGAGATCTCACGGGAAAGTAAGCGGTCGTACATATATCTTTCAATAAACGAAATTCAAATTTATAGCAGTGAATTTATTTTCATCTGTTCGGAATTTGGAGTTTATAAGTGTAGGATTCAGTGCATCCAAAGGTGGAATCTCACTAAGGACTTATGAAACTATCAGGTTTGAAATATTTTTTTTTCTAATAAAAGACCCTTCTATACATCTCTCAGTCATGGTCATCCATCTATACTCCACATCACAGCCTGCAAGATCACATCGACACTCCATACTCTAACGCCCCTCTTTGATAATATCTATCTCAATCGTGGCCAGCCATCAATACTTCACATGACAACCTGGAATATCACATTGACCATCTGTACTCTAACGCCCCTCTGTTAATATGTCTCTCAGTGATGGCCATCCATCAATACTTCACATGACAACCTGCAAGAGCATATCGACCACCTGTACGTTATCTAACGCCCATCCTTGATAACGTGTCTCTCAATCATGGTCATCCATCTATACTCCACATCACAGCCTGCAAGTTCACACCAACACTCCGTACTCTAACGCCCCACGTTGATAATATCTATATCAATCGTGGCCAGCCATCAATACTTCACATGACAGCTTTCAACGTCATATTGGCCATTTGTACTCTAACGCCCCTCTTTGATAACATGTCTCTCAGTCATGCAAAGAACACAGAACATTAAGCCTCAAATCTCACGCCTCAAAATTCGTAATAAAAATTATCTACCATCGCATGGAAACAAATAGTGAAGAGAATCTTTCAGAAGATAAGTTTGGATTTTGCAGAGATAGAGAAACCTGAGAGTATATTCATCGAGAAATATCTGGAAGTAGATAAATCTTTGGCGATAGCATTCATTGACGTAGACTAAAATGTTTTGTGCAAAGCCCTAAGGGATCTCAAAACAGACTACAGGGTTCGCAGAATTATATTTCAGCTGTACAAGAACCATATAGCATTGATATGGATGCAGAAATTGGAAGCAATGGTGTCTAAAGGAGTGCGATAGGGATATTATCTATCACCAATGCTGTTTAACGTTTATATTGAAGACGCATTACAAGAATACTGGGTAAGGAATACATGCGGGGTCGTACAGCAACGTACGCTTTGCAGATAATATTGCACTGGTTACAGAAACCGAACGCGACATCAAAATCAGTTTAAAAGTCTCTGAGAAGTTGAAAATAAATAATAAAACAAAAGTTATGAAATGTACCAAAAACGGAGCTGGAAAGTTTTGGTGGGAGAAAGGTGCGAAAAGTTTCACTGCCCTGGCAGCTGAATTTGAACCTAAGGAAGATAAGAAGCAGATCGTAGCACATACCAAGGGATATTCCTGTAACAAATGATAATAGCTGACATCTAAAGCAACTAGCATAGCAATATTTAAAACAATTGTATGGGGTGTTGAATTGTATGGGTCAGAAAGGTGGACTCTCATGGAGAGGGATAAAAGGACAATCCAGGTCTTTGAAATGTGGTGCTGGCACCGCATACTAGAAATACCCTGGACCGGTAGGGTAAGCAATGAAGAAGTGCTGAGAAGTTTTAATGAAAGAAGATTGGAAAGTGGAAGATCACCTGCTAAGACATTCAACTTGGTAGACCAAACTGATGGAGGGCAAAAGGAGAAGAGGAAGACCAGAAAAGAATTTGTCACGACCGTGTACTCAACTATAAAGAAGTTAGCGCTGGGAGAGAATGACAGTGGTGCCCACCAACCATGTAAGATTGAGGAGATGAAGAAGAAGTCATGGCCATCTATCAACACTTCACATCACAGCCTGCGCTGTTGCTAGGAAACATCGCGTCACAAATTTTTTATCGTTAATTTCAGATGACAACCCCAGCGATAATTTAGGTCAAATTTGTCGTAACAGGGAATTCTATTAATTCTACTCAGTTACCCCCCCCCCCTCCAATTGTGGTTATATTACAATGCTTCCTTTAGTATTTTGCTATGGTCGAAACCCCATGGCACTACAGCCCTTGAAGTGCCTTGGCCTACCAAGCGACCGCTGCTCAGCCGAAAGGCCTGTAGATTACGAGGTGTCGTGTGGTCAGCACGACGAATCCTCTCGGCCGTAATTCTTGGCTTTCTAGACCTGGGCCGCTATCTCGCCGTCTAATCACAAAGGCTGAATAGACCTCTAACCAGTCCTCAAATCCAGGTAAAAATCCCTGACCTGGCCGGGAATCGAACCCGGGGCCTCCGGGTAAGTGGCAGGCACGCTGCCCCTATACCACGGCGTAAGCTATGGCCACGTGATTTCAGTTTGTATCCCACACAGACTGTACGACTAGACAAGGGCTATATTGACTTTAACCAACACTTTGTCCCTGCCCAGACTTCTTTTATTTCAGGAGATACGAAATGAAGCCTTTTACGCGCTTTCCTCTCACGTAATCACATGCATATTTTCTTGTTTATTGCATAAAACGGTTTTGTACTCGCTGAAAGTGTGGCAAGCCTCGATGTGGTTGTATTGAGGAGGGATGGCGCGCATCTATCCAACTACAACGCTCAATATCGGCGTTCTTGTCCCTCCTATGAAAGATTTCCTTTGATGTAACATCAACTCCAATACTAATCCTATCTCCCCTTCCCCAGCTCATCCACTTACCACCATTCTTTGACTACAATCGAGGACAGGGAATACGAAGTTTACAAAATACGCAAATTGTTGTTTCATACTCTTAATGCGGCAGATGCACCTTTCGCCAGCATGTACATACTAAAATTCAATTTTTACTTGAGGCGTTGAGCGCTACAAAAATGTGGATATTTTCGCCCTAGATCGGCATAATGTTGTCCCACATACCCACACGCGTATACAGCATCTATAATTTATATGATTTGGGAGCTTACATCGTTCAACTGTAAGGAGACATCTTAATTATGTTCTAATCTCAGGTGATAAATTAATTAAAAAGTGCCTTTTGTACTGGTCTAATTCTAAACTTCGTATTAGTTTCCCTCTCCCCTTATTAACCTCCTGTGGGTGGGGGTGGTAGAATAACACCCATGGTATCCCCTGCCAGACGTAAGAGGCGATTGAAAGGGGGCTCCAGGGGCTCTGAACTTGAGAGCATGTGTTGGCGACCACGGGGCCCTTAGCTGAGTCCTGTCATTGCTCTCGCTTGCTTGTGTCGGCCTCCTCACTTTCATCTATACTATCCGACCTCCCTTGGTCAACTCCTGTTCTTTTCCGACCCTGACGGTATTAGAGCACTCGAGGCCTAGGGAGCCTTTCATTTTCACGCTCTTGCCTTTCTGTGACCGATACCTTAATTTTTCGAAGTGTCGGATCCCTTCTACTTTTTCTCTCGGATTAGCGTTGTATAGAGTATGGTTGCCTAGTTGTACTTCCTCTTAAAACAATCACCACCACCACCACCACCACCACCACCACCATGACGTTGTTTGTAATGTAATTCTAGCGCAACCAGTCCATATTTCTACTTTGAGAGAGCAGTATGTGCAGTCTATGGCAACCGTCTCACCTGTAAACATTGCACTACTTGTGCTGTGTCTCATTACAAGAGTTGTGGCTCCTCAGGATTGTACGGGCACGAAATCATTCTTTGTGGACTAGGCAGCAGTGGGACCCGTATCAGTCTCCGCCCTGACAATACTGATAATTGTGTGTGGTGGCAACATTTACACCTTAACTTCATCGTAGACCACCACCCTTATCAAAGTGATTCGGTCATGTTTTGGGGCGAAAACATGTACGGCCGCAGAACACCCCTTGTGCCAATACCTGGGAGGCTGGCTGGTGTGAAGTATAGCTGTGACATCCTTGCCGCATTGTGGCTTCATCTGGTGAACATACTGCAGCGGCATTCACACCAGCAACGTCACAATCTTGTGAACACCTTCCTAGTGGAGCATGGAATCAGTGGGATGGAATGGCTTCCATATTCTCCAGATCTTAACTGCAATTGGAATGTATGGGCCATGCTAAAACGAGCGGTTTGCAATTGTCATGTCCCACCACATACCTTACAGGGCATCAATGAGTTCGCTGTGGATGAATGGGAGTGTATCCCGCATGCGTAGTTGGGCAATTTGGTAAGGATTGTGCCTAACCGCATTCAAATATGTCTCCAATTACGAGGAGGATCAACTGGTTCATAAAAATGTGTTAGGCAAGATGAAAGTGGTGTTTGCAGTGGAAACTTTTGTAAGGGTTTGTTTGTGAATTTTGTGCGTGTGTTTATCAAGTGGAAATGTGTTTATCCTCTGGGTTTGTATCCTATTATGTCCAATACTGGCAATAAAGCATTATGCAAAATTTATTTTGACCGCTCTGTATATACTTGTTATGTTAGATGAGAAGAGACTGTACTCTTCATTAATTCAGACTATCGCAGGTTGTGTTCAATACTTTTCCTTCCTTTCCCGTTCATGGATATATTGTATGTTCATTTAAAATGGATACGTTTTCGGGCCGGGGTCTCTCTGGAATTAGAAAGCAGACAGTGTGGTAACCAGGCAACCAGTGTTTGTCATCTTCTTCCTCTCATTATTACACTGCCTTCTATATCCAACAGGTACAAATGGCGCCGAGTTACCACTGTTTTTGACTGGCGTTTCCTCAAGGTCACAGCAAAGCCCCTTACACGCGGTAACGTTACCGAAGACGGCTGAAATTTTCCTCATCATACGTATCTTCAAATATTTATGGCCATAAAATTGTGTGCTAGGTATATTGTTGGACGTAGATTTTGATAGGTCGGGGCTATCTTTGATATGACGTGGGAATGTTGTGTGCTGTATCAGCTGCCATATTGCTGGACGTCCATATTTCTTTCGATTTATCGGACCACTCATCTCCGCTGTGGGTGGAGGAAAGGCTGCAATCTCTGCACTCCTCGCATCTCGTAAGAGGCTACTTAGAGGGGAACAAACTAAGAGTCTGTACTTGCTCTCTCATCTTCTAAGCCCAAAAAATTATCCATGGTTCTATACTCTTCCATTTAGCAAATAAATTTACATATATCTTTGTTTGCACTTGCTGGGTAATAGAGATACGTTTTCACCTCATCTTCTAAGATTTTCTTCATTTCTGAGTTTTTCTGTCCATGAGATCTTTTTCATGCCCTCCAGCTCCACATCTCAAATGCCTCCAGACGTTTCTTATCGCATGTATCAATAGTCCACGTTTCTGAGGCATACAAGACCACACTCCGGACATAGCACTTAATAAATCTCCTTTTTGTCTCCACATTTAGATTCCTTGATGTAAGCAGCACCCTTTTCTTGTAATAGGAGACCTTTTGCCTGCGCAATTTTGCACTTTACAGTATGTCGGCTGAATTTTATGTGGCATCAGACGGTAAATAATAATGATATAATGTTAGTACTACTTCACCCGTCCTTACTCGCATATTCCTAAATCCCTAACCCTGAATATATAGGCAACTCTCCCAACAGAACAGTCAGACGGGCTGGACCATATTTGACACTCAAGGTTGTACAACCTGTGTCTGAAAAGTTCGGTGAATGGTCTCATGAAATAAAAACAACGTAAGTTACACACAAAACTCCTTTACTGACCTTCAAAGTGATCCCTGTTAGCTACAACACACTTTTGATATCGACTGTAAAGCTGCTGGTAGCTGGCAACAAACGTTCCTTTTGGAATCTCCCGGAGAACCCTTGTCACGCGTCGTTGGATACCAGCTGCACTGTCGAACCGGTGGCCTTTCAGGGCTAATTTGAGACAGGGGAACAAAAAGATCCGCCGGCGCGAAATCCGGAGAATACGGAGGGTGTGGAAGAACAGCCTCCTGGCGTTTAGCGAGAAACTCGGTCAGGCGGATCGCGGTGTGCGGACGGGCATTGTCATGGAGAAGCTTCCACTGTCCACTCCGGTACAGTTCAGGCTGAACCCGTGTGATGCATTGCAGTAGCCGTTTCAAAACTCCCTCGTAGAATTCCGCGTTGACAGGTGTACCCTGAGGTACAAATTCATGATGAATTATACCATTGCTGTCGAAAAAGGCGATTAGCATTTTCTTTATCTTGGACTTTGTGCGCCGACTATTCTTGGGAGGCGGAGAAGACTCTGAACACCACGCCATTGACTGTCTCTTGGTATCCGGATCTTACTGGTAGCACCACGACTCGTCTCCTTTAATGATGGTTACCAACACCTCCGGATTTTGGTCGCAGACGTCAATGAAATCTCCCGACCTTTCCATCTGAGTTTGCTTCTGCTCGTTGTCAGGTTGTGCGCTACAAACCGGGGACAAATCTTCCGCTTTTTCAAATGTTCGTAAACAATGCTCCTTACACTAACCTTGCCTACACCCACTTTTTCTGCTATCATTCGTAAGGACAGTCGCCGATCCATTAGCAAGCATTTGTCGCACTCGTTCGAAGTTGTCTGGTCGACCCGAACGCGCCTCGTCCTCAACACCTTCCTTTCCATCTCGAAGGCGTTTATACCAGTCTAAACGCACTTTTTACTCACTGCTTGAGCGTGGTAAACTTGCACTAACATTGCCTGTGTTTCCATTGCCGTTTTGTCTAGGTGGAAGCAAAACTTCATGTTAATGCGTTGCTCCGTTTTGCAATCCATTGTACAATGACACAAGTCCTCACACTGACTCCGTGCTATGTGTCGCAGCGTTCAACTCCGTGTAACTGTGTTGAGTTGACCGATAGGGGGCACTTGGTGTCATGTCTCACAATGCGCATCGTCCGAACTAGCACGGTGTACAAACAAGGCGACCATTCACCGAACTTTTCAGACACAGGTTGTACTTCTTTCTTCTGACTGTGCGAATCCGTTGCACACTGAACGCTATGTGATTAGTATTTATCTGCGTGTCGAGGCTCTCAGATGACATTAAACTGTCAACATGTTTTCAGATGATAATATCACCTCCAGTACGCTTCTTTATATTGAAAAATTTCTGAACTAAAAGAGATGAAGAATGTTGGCACAATATCGGCATTCTGACGGGACCTCTCATCATTCTTTTTTTGTTTTAAAAAATCCTTTGTAGCAGCACACAGTTGATCCCAACCCTTAATTTATATACGGAGTGATGTATTTTTTTTTCAATCCCGCGTTATCATTATTTATTATAATTTCGCGTGCTCCTATCCCCTAGACAAAGTCTGCATGACATTTTTTTATTATTTGCTAATTTTTTGGTTGTTGCTGGCATAAAAAACGCAGGCAATGGCTTATAAGTTTTAAAAAAGTTTGTACGATACCCCAATATCTCATTTTGCTTTTGTTGTTGTTTTAGGTCGATAATCGCGCGCTAGGGATGGAGTTGAAAGAGTTCGTTGAGAGGGCTCGTTTGATAACTCTGTTCCCGGTTTGAGAGAGTGTGTGTGTGTCTCTGTGTTATCATTGGCTGATAAACTACATGCCAACGGTGGAGGAAGAAAGCTGTCCATATTCTGGTTTAACATACAGTAGGCCTATGTACCGTTTCTTCTTCCGTCGCAGATGGAGGGAGATATGTTATCCATGGGATAGTTGTGACGTCATTGAAGGGGGAAGTGGAATGAATTACGATCGAAAAGGCATGCATGTTAGTACTCAGGAAGTTCAACATCTTACTGACATTTTAATTTGTACCTAGTAGAGTAATAATACCTCGCCCTCTCATGTCTCGTCTCTCTCTTTTGATGTTCAATTGTATACTGAAAGTTCCGATGATTTTTAAGGTATGGTTGATCACCCAACGTAAATGCACAAAAATGTCTAAATAATAACGCAGAACAAAAACCGACTTACAAACAAATGAATTGCTGAAAATGACGAAAATGAAACCACTTTTCCCTTTACGAAAATAAAATTATTCTAATTATGTCTCCCAGTCATGGCCGTCCATCCATACTTGACATCACAGCCTGCACGGTTGCTAGGTAACAATGTCTGATCATCCATCCATACTTTACATCACAGCCTGCACGGTTGCTAGGTAACATTGTCTGGCCGTCCATCCATACTTGACATCACAGCCTGCACGGTTGCTAGGTAACATTGTCTGGCCGTCCATCCATACTTTACATCACAGCCTGCACGGTTGCTAGGTAACAATGTCTGATCATCCATCCATACTTTACATCACAGCCTGCACGGTTGCTAGGTAACAATGTCTGGGCATCCATCCATACTTTACATCACAGCCTGCACGGTTGCTAGGTAACAATGTCTGATCATCCATCCATACTTTACATCACAGCCTGCACGGTTGCTAGGTAACAATGTCTGATCATCCATCCATACTTTACATCACAGCCTGCACGGTTGCTAGGTAACAATGTCTGATCATCAATCCATACTTTACATCACAGCCTGCACGGTTGCTAGGTAACAATGTCTGATCATCCATCCATACTTGACATCACAGCCTGCACGGTTGCTAGGTAACAATGTCTGATCATCCATCCATACTTTACATCACAGCCTTCACGGTTGCTAGGTAACATTGTCTGGCCATCCATCCATACTTTAGGCCTACATCACAGCCTGCACGGTTGCTAGGTAACATTGTCTGGGCATCCATCCATACATTACATCACAGCCTGCACAGTTGCTAGGTAGCATTGTCTGGCGATCCATCCACCCTTTACATCACAGCCTGCACGATTGCTAGGTAACATTGTCTGGCCATCCATCCATCCTTTACATCATAGCCTGCACGGTGGCTAGGTAACATTTTGTGGCTATCCACCCATATCTTACATCACAGCCTGCACGGTTGAAAGGTAACATTGTCTGGCCATCCATCCATACCTTACATCACAGCCTCCACGGTTGCTAGGTAACACTTCCGTTATACATTTCGTGACGCTAAATTGTGTAACACAAATCCCCGGATGACCCCCAGCTATAAGGCATATTTATGTCAATAATGAGGCAAACTTGAAAGAATGGCCTAAAAATAAAAAAGGCAAAAATGAATTAATAAATATGCATTCCTTTAATCAGGGGGCCATGATCAGATTTATGCATAAGTTAGTAATGTGTGTTATGTACCAGTTAAAAACCCAGGGCTTGTGCTTATGTGTATTTTTCTTTTACAATGTACATACATAAAGTAGAGTGTTCCCACGTCACTACCGCATACTGACGCGTACCTTTAGGCTGATTATTGATCAGTCCGTATTTTGCTTCTTTGTTCGTTCTTTCGCTAAATTTAGGCCGCGTGTCCGTTACATTTGTGACTTCCCGTCAGAAGTGTAACCCCAACCCAGCAACAAGAATCACTAAAAATAAATCTGTAGCAGTGTGCCCGTTATTGCAAACATTTCGTTATTGCTAGCCTTGACCTATGTCTCATTTGTCGAAATGAACAGAGAGTCCGCTGAAGACAGCGAATCAAAATTCTTCGGAATGCTAAAAATCTCGGAAGTAATTTTTAAAATGCTCCTTTGTTGTAAATTTCACAATGATAACTTTATCAAACGCGCAATTAAAACTGTTTTAAAGTAAGTTAATTATTTCTTTTTATGGATTGAAGAGGTTGGTTAAAATGGAATATAAACTGAATAATATGGGAATGGTCTAATGGCGTAACGTGTATGTATCTCCCTCAAGAATACCTATAAATTCTCCCATAACATTCTAAGGTAGGCCTAGAAAAACATACATGAGGAGAAACAAGCTCCTAAGGGTTAAAACTAGTATAATATAAAATGCCTTCGTTATAATTCTTTTTTAAATTCTTTCTGTACGGTAATGTGAGGGTAAATAATGAAAATTTAGTGTATCCCTGTGTAGTTGTTGGCCATCACAAGAGGAAGATCCGGTGAAAAGAAAAGCTCGTGCATCCCCATCGCGAATTTTCCACTGAATAACAATGACGCCAACCGACAAACGACAACAAAACACTAATTACATCTTCCACGTCTTTTATCATTGTTCTTTGCCAGGTATAAAACTCTGTCGTTAGACAGTTCCGGATCCTAGTGTAGCATCTCCTTTCATAAACATTGACCACACATCATGACGGAAATACATGGTCCGCATTACATTTAACAAGCGTGGAGATGAAAAAAAATATATAAATAAAAGTGTCGTATGAGATTAAACAGAAGACATGCCGCTATCCCAATTCGCTGAGCGCATCGCGGAATTTTAGTTACATTACCATTGGGGTAGTGTCTTTGTCTATAAACCCAGGGAGAAGCATCAGCTCTACTAACAATCTAGAGAGAAAGGTGGTGAAGTTTGGCAAATAATAGTGGACTTAATCTTCAATCGAACTACTGACCTAGATAGTGTATCGGTTCAGTCCGTAGGTCACTGTGAACGAACAACTAGTGATGGGATAATCGAATTCTTTTAATAATCGAATGAGTTTCAAATATCATTCACTTGTATCGCGTACAATATTCGGATGGATGATCGATTGAAATAAGCGAATAGATGAACTCTTATGAAAAATACGCATTTTTTCAAATGTATCTCCAAATGTTGAAACTAAATGAGTGAATTAACTGTCTTAATAACATCACTTTTCACTCAATTATTTTGAAAGCATTCACTGTTCATTCATTCATTCATTCATTCATTCATTCATTCGAATGCAGTTCCGAATGAAAAATCGAACAAATAATCGGATGGAAAAAATCACTCTTGGATTACTCATTGACTCGAATAGAGTTTCGAATGAATAATTGAAAAGATAATCGAATGGAAAAAATATCCACCATTCGATTGTCTCATTCATTTGAATGAATAATCGAAAAATAATCGAATCTGAAATATAATCGAAAAATCTAATAAAATGAAATAATAGAATGAGCGATTATTTTGTATTTGATTATCCCATCACTACAAACAGCATCCTCAAAAATAAGTGGTGTATGGCTTTTAGTGGCGGGGGTGTCCGTGGACAAGTTCGGCTCGCCAGATGCAGGTCTTTTGATTTGGGCCCGGACGCGACCTGCGCGTCGTTATGAGGATGAAATTATGATGAAGACGACTCATACACCCAGCCCCAGTGCCAGCGGAATTATCGAATTATGGTTACAATTCCCTACCCTGACGGCAATTGAACCATGGACCCCTGAGACCTAAGGCCAGGACGCTAAGCATTTAGCCATGGATTTGGGTTCGAACCCCCCTGGCAGCAGCCCTGGGTGTTTTTCTGTGCTTTCCAATTTTGACACCAGGAAAATGCTGGGGGTCTACCTTAATTAAAGCCACGGCCGCTTCCTTCCCACTCCTAGCCCTTTCCTATCCCATCGTCCCCCATATGACCTATCTGTATCGATGCGACGTAAAGCCACTTATAAAGAAAAATGTAAATACCTTCTTCAAACGAAGTGTATCGGGTAGTACACCTCCACGTCGCTAATTCAAACTTTGCGCCAGTTGAAACTCCCCTACTGGAGGAAGTCTGAACTTTATCTAACGTGTTAATTTTCAAATTTCTCAGAAGATGTCACTACTTGGAAATTTTGAAGTTTCTGAACTGGGTCGTTTTCGATGTATTTTTGTTTTGCCTGTAGTAAGAAGTGTGAACATTCTCTTCTAGAGGACACTACTGAAGAACTACAATGGTGCACCCTAGTGCGAAGTGAAAGAACTGTGTTTTGGAGATATTTTTATTTCAAAAGTTTGTTCCTTGTTAAATTTCTTTCTGTTATTGTTTAAGTTGGCTGTATAACCCTTTCTTTCCCCTTGTTTTGAAGTTAGCCAATCCCGAATTTCTTTAATAAATTTATGACCAATCAGGTGTATCTTCCTCTACAGGGATATGTTGCTTAACCCTAACCAATAAAATTCTTGTGGGAGGGTGTTCTCATTCCTGAAACGCCTCGAACTTTCCGCGAGAGTATATAAACTGCTGATTTTCGGGTCTCCGCGCCACTTCAGTAACATCTTTCAGTGTGTAAAGTACGTAGCAGGGGGCGGGAAGCGCCTCTTTCTTCGGGCAGCAGTTCAACCACAAGGTAATGGCCTTTTAATAACTTCTTTTCTTGCTAGCTCAGCAGTTTAACTCTCGGGGCAGGTCCGAAGACTTTTCCATGTAACTTTCCTTTAAAAATGTAAAGACACTCGGTGTCAATTCCTTCTGTTTTAACTACATATATGGATAGAGAGTGCTTAACCCTCTCGAGCTCCCACTCATATTGCATTGAGGTGAACTTATTTTTCACAACAGTTTCTTCCTTAATGTAATGTAAATTGTTTCCTTTTATAAGTCACCTCTTTAGTATGGGATTAGCCCTTGCAAGAACGGCCTAGTGCCAAGTAGGTTTTAAACAAAATGTATTAGGAGTGCGGATCGCCTCCTCTCAAGTTGGTATTTTAGAGGCCACGTAATTAACCTTTCCTTACTTAATAGGCCTCAGTAGGTTGGGTAATTTACCCCTGTTTTCATGTCATTCGAGGACAACTTGAAAGTGGAATTTGGTGTGGCCTTTGACAGGCTTAAATTTTGAGAGCGAGTTGCTCTTTCTTGAAAATTTTGTTTTCTGCGCGCCTCAAGGAGGCTTTACTGTGTAATTGGGAGCAAGTGCTCCTGGGCATGATAGGGGTCTTCTGCCCCTTTGTTGAATTGTGTATATCGTAAAGTTGGGCTAATTGCTCAAGAATTGTGAGTCCGGGGCTCGAAGCCCAAATCCTGTAAATACTGTAATTGTACTTTTGTTGCCTTGCTACTCTGTACCTGCCATGCTTGTTATTTCTTGATTTTGAAAAGAAAATATAACCTTGTTAAATTTTATCTTAACTTTAATTTCGTATTTTGAGGCCCGTTCACCCCCGCACCTTCTTTCACCTCTGCTGTTCCACAGATACCTCGGAACACGAAGTAAAACCATATTTACATAAATGATTTGAGTTAAGACATGTCCGACTCCCAGGCTGAATGATCACCGTTGAGGCCTTCGGTTCAGAAGCTGCCGGGTTCGATTTCCGGCCGGGACGGGGAGTTTTTTTGCTAGTGGCTTTACGTCGCACCGACACAGGTAGGTCTTATGGCGACGATCGGATAAGAAAGGCCTAGAAGTTGGAAGGAAGCGGCTGAGGCCCTAATTAAGGTACAGCCCCACCATTTGCCTGGTGAAAGTGGAAAACCACGGAAAACCTTCTTCAGGGCTGCCGACAGTGGACCCGGATGCAAACTCACAGCCGCGTGCCCCTAACAGCATGGCCAAATCGCCCGGTGGTCGGGAATTTTAATCGCGTCTGATTCATTCTTCTCGCTCGGGGACTGATTGTTTGTACTTGTCCCAAGACTTTTCTCTTCATATTCACACAACATGCTACACTACCAACCACCACAGAAACACGCAATAGTGATTACATCCCTCCAAATAAGGTTGGCGTCAGGAAGGGCATCCGACACCGTGGTGTAGGGTTAGCATGCCTGCCTCTTACCCGGAGGCCCCGGATTCGATTACCGTCCAGGTCATGGATTTTTACCTGGATCTGAGAGCTGGTTCGAGATACACCCTGCCTACGTGATTAGAATTGAGGAGCTATCTGACGGTGAGATAGCGGCCCCGGTCTAGAAAGGCAAGAATAAAGACCGAGAGGTGACCACACGACACCTCGTAATCTGCAGGCCTTCAGACTGACCAGCGGTCGCTTGGAAGGCCAAGGCCCTTCAGGCCTGTAGTGCCATGGGGGTTAGGTTAGGACAGGAAGGGCATGCGGTCGTAAAACAGGGCCAGATCCACATGTGTGACACCCGCGACCCCATAAGTGTGTAAAAAGCGGTAGAAGAAGAATCTTTCACACGTTTCTTTTAAAACTGTAGGACATCACTACAGAGGAAGGTATTTGTCGTAAAAAACAAAGCAAAGAAGACACAAGAGTTGTTCTCTCCCAGAAATATGATATTTACCTCCCACTGAAAGGTGACATATTTACTTTCTTCACCGAACGATTCAATTCTTGAATAAATTCATCCCTGGAGCATCTTTGCTGTCACGCCTCATTCTGATAATCACCCTGATGGAGCAGAGCCATTAGTGATTATCCTCTAAGTAGGGGAGGAGGAGAAAGAGGTCCGCGGAGTGGACAGTGTCGCAGCGACAGAGACCAGACAATAGAGAGGTGGCCGAACAAATGAAGATCGAGAGACGAGCGCGATCGTGCTGAAGGAGAGAACACACATCGCTTGATTCAGACAAATGAGTGGCGGTAACGCCATGGAAACACACTTCGCCGACGTCATCATTGAAGCCGTTACTCTACTGAATCAGAGACATGACTTCATGAGATCTCTCAGTGCCTTCATCAATGTTCGATGAAAATGAAAATTTCTTTGGGTAAATCACACGATACAATCCCTGTTCAATAAATCAACACTGAATCTGCATTTAGGGCAGTCGCGCAGGTGACACATTTCTTATCTGTTGTTTACATAGTCTTCTCTTCAACGATTACAAAGAAGGTGGAAATTTGTCAAACATCTCTTCTTCTTCTCCATCTGGTTACCCTCCATGGTCGGTTTTTCCCTCGGACTCGGATCTCACCTCTACCGTCTCAAGGGCAGTGTTCTGGAGATTCAGACTCTGGGTCGGGGGATACAACTAGGGAGGATGACCAGGACCTCACCCAGGCGGCCTCACGTGCTGTGCTGTAGAGGGGCCTTGCGGGGGGATGGGAAGATTGGAAGCGTTAGACAAGGACGGGGGAAGGAAGCGGCCGTGGCCTTAAGGTAGGTACCATCCAGGCATTTGCCTAGAGGAGAAGTGGGAAACCACGGAAAACCACTTCCAGGACGGCTGAGGTAGGAATTAATCCACCTCTAATCATTTGACTCCCGAGGCTTTGTGGACCCTGTTCCAGCTCTCGTACCACTTTTCAAATTTCGTGGCAGAGCCGGGAATCGAACCCGCGCCTCTGAGAGTGGCAGTTAATCACACTAACCACTACACCACAGAGGTGGACGTCCAATCATCCCCCTTAATAAATTACTACCAGTTCATAATTCCTTTACGTACAAAGAAGTATTTGTCCCAATTTTTCTTCTTGAATTCCTTTTTATGATCGTCGTTACTTTTAAAAGCTTCGGGAGATATTGGGTTCGAACCCCACTGTCAGCAGCCCTGAAGATGGTTTTCCGTGGTTTCCCATTTTTACACCAGGCAAATGCTGTTTGGGGCTGTACCTTAATTAAGGCCATGGCAACTTCCTTTCCACTCCTGGCCTTTTCCTGTCCCATCGTCGCCGTTAGACATATCTGTGTCGGTGCGACGTAAAACCAACAGCAACAACACTTTTAAAAGCTCCACTCTAGCTTATATATTTCCATGAAAAATACAAGTAAAACATGATCTTATCCACGGTGGCTAAAATTTTCATATAAAGTCGTATTTTGGATCTCTTAACGTTTTTTTGTCATTTTGCTGTAATTTTTCATATTATTGACGCATTTCCCCGTCAATTTTCGTGTTTTTGTCATAATTTTTTTTTCATTTCCATTCGAATACCTCTTTCAGTCGTCTCAAAGAGGGATTCTTCACAACTTCTAATTGTTTTCTGTAATTTCTCACAATTATCTTTCTTAGAAATATATATTTATGTGAATTAGGAGGGTAAGCTGTATAGAACGAGAGACATGCGTAACAAGGGACAGAATAGTGAGCGTCAATTGAACTAAAATGATTTGACGTGTTTCAAAAATGCCCCACTAACATCCTGCAATGTTGAGCCTCTTTTTCCCGGTACAAGTCAAAGTTGTGTGAAAAAAAAAAAAAAAAACGTTCTTATTTGCAAAGCTTAAAATGTATGTAATTTGCTCTTGCAATTCTTTCTGATCTCCCATCAAAATGTTACATTTATTTCATTCTCTGCATAGTGGAGAGTTATCCTTGTTACCAAGCTTTTGTGGTAGGTAGAGCTGAAAGAAGGTGCGGGGGTGAACAGGTCTCAAGCTACGAAATTAAAGTTAATTTAAAATTTAACAAGGTTATATTTTCTTTCCAAAATTCAGAAATAACACGAATGGCAGGTACAGAGTAGCAAGGTAACAAATTACAATTACAGTATTCACAAGATTTGGGCTTCGAGCCCCTAACTCACAATTCTTGGGCAATTAGCCCAACTTTACCCTAAAACAAGTTTCAACAGAGGGGCAGAAAACCCCATTCATGCCCAGCAGCACTTGCTCCAAATTACACAGTAAGGCCTCCTTAAGGCGCGCAGAAAACAAAATTTTCAAGAAAGAGCAACTTGCTCTCAAAATTTAAGCCTGTCAAAGGCCACACCAAATTCCACCTTCAAGCTGTCCTCTAAGCACATATACACAGGGGTAAAATACCCAACCTACTGAGGTCTATTAAGTGAGAAAAAGGTTAATTACATGACCTCTAAAATAACCATTTGAGAGGAGGCGATCTGCACTCCTAATACACTTTGTTTTAAAACCTAATCTGGCTCTAGGCCACAAATGCAAGGGCTAATCCCATACTAAAGAGGTGACTTTAGAAAAAAAACAATTTACATTACGTTAAAGAAGAATAGGTTGTGAAAAAGTAAGTTCACCTCAAAACAATATGAGTGGGAGCTCGAGAGGGTTAAGCACTCTCTATCCCAATATGTAGCTTAAAAGAGAATCGGTACAAAGAGTCTTTACATTTTAGGGAAAAGTTACATGGAGGAAAATCTTCGGACCCGCCCCGAGAGTTAAACTGGTGAGCTAGCAAAAAAAGAAGTTATTAAACGGCCATTACCTTGTTGTTGAACTGCTGCCCGAAGAAAGAGGCGCTTCCCGCCCCCTGCTATGTACTTTACACACTGAAAGATGGTACAGAAGTGGCGCAGAGACCCTAAAATCAGCAGTTTATAAACTCTCACGGAAAGTTCGAGGCGTTTCATGAAAGAAAACACCCGCCCACAATCATTTATTGGTTAGGGTAAAGCAGCATATCCAATTTGAAGAAGAAACACCTTATTGGTCGTAAATTAATTAAAGAAATTCGGGATTGGCTAAATCCAAAACAAGGGGAAAGAAAGGGGTATACAGCCAACTTAAACAATAACAGAAAGAAATTTAACAAGAAAGAAACTTTTGAAATAAAAATTTCTCCAAAAAACAGTTCTTTCACTTCGCCCTAGGGTGCACTATTGTAATTCTTCAGTAGTGTCCTCTAGAAGAGAAAGTTCACACTTCTTACTACAGGTAAAACAAAAATACATCGAAAACGACCCGGTTCAGAAACTTCAAAATTTCCAAGTAGTGACATCTTCTGGGAAACTTGAAAATTAACACTTTAAATAAAGTTCAGACTTCCTCCAGTAGGGGAGTTTCAACTGGCGCAAAATTTGAATTAGCGGCGTGGAGGTGTACCGCCCGGTACAGACCTCCCCTCCCCCAAAAGTTCCTCCAAGGGGTAACACAGAGGAACATAAACTTTGTTTCAAAATAAGTTCCAAGTTATGATGTTGATATGGAGATTAATTGCAGAAGCATTTATAAAAATTTTCTAAATTTGGTTTGATCCAGTTTCAAAATTCATTATAGTAACTGCTGAAGTAATGTCTTTATGTTTGTAGAAGTTGAATTCAGAAGGAAAATTTTAGTTTTTTAAGGTTGATGAAAAATTTACAAAGTCCACCAGATATTGCAAGAAATCCAAAAAAGGGTAGTAACGTTGAACTGGAATGTCCATGTAGCAGATTAAATATTTTCAAGGTTGATTAAGTTGGATGGCCAGACCGGCCGCTGCAGCTTGTGTCCAGAGGAGGCCGCTCGGACCCCTCAAGTACCCTGAGATACCGCTCGCCCGCACTATGGGAGGAGTAGTGGAGTTGAAGCACGCCGCGCCCGCGGTGAACATATACAGGCTGCGGGCAAGTAGCAGGTTGTGCGCCGCACATCAGCCTTGGCCGGGAGGAGGGCTCCGGCTACCCGTACACTGGTCGTCCTCGCTGAAGAAGAGGGGGCCCTTCCTCTATTCCAGTAGCGGTACGGCGCCGCGCGGCTGCGGGGGCACTGAAACATTAAAGCTCGGCGGCAGAATTTCTGTTGGACCAGAATGATTTTAGGGTACATTCATTGTGGTGAGGTTGAGGGGCCAGCGGCGTGGAGATATTTATTTAATTCCCATAAGCCACAGTGTGATGTGGAGCAGGAGACGGGAGCGTGGTAATGGCCGTGGTAAGGACAGGATTGCAGTTTAACTAATCGGGGGAGGTTTACAAAAAATAATTACACATAAGGGAAATAGCTCCCAAGGGCAGAAGGCCTTAAAAGTGAAACCCCTCCAAAAAATATAACCTTCATATTTCTTTCAAAATCATATGAAACAAATTAGTACAGAAATTATACCGGTTTCACCTGCGACAGGTGAACCCTAAATATCCTCTCGGTGGCTGGATTACTTAATAACAACGTAACCGGCGTAAGGAAATCGAGAATGACACACGGCCCATGAAATCTGGGGGCAAGCTTGCCCGCGGGAACAAAATTCTTGACCATCACTTGGTCGCCTACCTTCAAATTGGTGGGTCTCCGTCCACGATCATATCTTTCCCTAACCTTTTCATGAGAGACTTTAAGATTGGCTTTAGCCTTCTTCCAAAGATCTTTAATGTTGTGCGGGTCTATTGTCTCCGGTAGAATGTCACTCAGAGACCAGAGGTTAGAGAGCGGCGTGTTGGGTACAAACTTGAACATCAAAGACGCTGGAGTAAATTTATGTGATTCATGAACCGCCGAATTCAAAGCAAAAGCTAACCAATGCAGGGACGTGTCCCACCTGGAATGATCTTCATGATGATAGGCAATAAGCGCGGACCTGAGATTACGATTAACCCGTTCAGCCAGAGATGGTTGAGGGTAATAAGCAGAAGTCGTCACATGAGAGATGGACAAGTCAAAACAGAATTTACGAAAAAGATTTTATGTGAACGCCTTAGCATTATCAGACACAATATATTGGCACGGACCAAAAGAAGCAAAAATGGAATTTAGGCAAGTAATGGTGGACTGAGCGGTAGCCAGCTTAGTCGGAAATAACCAGGAAAATCTTGTAAAACCATCTACGCATACAAAGATGAACTTGTTGGCATTTCCCTTTGACTGAGGGAAGGGTCCTACATAATCAATATACAGGCGTTCCATGGGGCGCGAAGCCTGATGCGAAGACAAAAGGCCTACCTTGGTGGACATGGTGGGTTTACTAAGCAAACAAGATTTACAAGCTTTTACTAGTTCACGGATTTCACCGTCCATACCCTTCCAGATGAACCTCTCACGAATCTTTTCACGAGTTTTAAAGATTCCAAGATGCCCCCTAATGGGGTCTCATGATAGTACTTGAAGATCATAGGCACAAGGACAGCTGGAACGACAACCTTCATCATCTTATCATGCCTCGAAGGGCAACATAGAACACCATTCCTCAGTACATAAGGGACAACATGTTCCCCAGAAGAAAGGGTTTCCATTATATGAGCCAGCGTCGGATCTTCACGTTGGTATTTCTCGATATCCCTAAAGAGCATGGGATTATCTGTTAGGATGGCATTAATATCGGATAATATGGACTCGGGAGGTGATGAACTGTCGACCGGTTCATGGTTCTCAACGTCGTTGGAAAACATACGGCTGAGTCCATCAGCGACAACATTTTCGGTACCTCTGATATGCCTGACATCGAATTGGAAGGCAGAAATACGGATGGCCCAACGGGCTATACGACCAGTACGACGCGGCCTACCTAAGACCCAGCTTAAGGCTTGATTATCTGTCTCCAGGTCGAATTTGGCATGTTCCAGATAGAGACGGAACTTTTCTAAGGCAAATAAGACTGCCAAACCTTCGAGCTCATAGATGGAATACTTGGCTTCTTGAGCCGATAGAGTCCTAGATGCATAGGCGATGGGTCGCCTCCCTAGTTCAGTCTCTTGAAGAAGGACTGCAGCTACCGCCGACGACGACGCGTCGGTTTGGTCGATGAATTTCTTCGAGAAATCAGGCATAGCAAGGACAGGGGCATTACAGAGAGCTAATTTAAGATCTTCAAAAGCGGCTTGTTGAGAAGGTCCCCACTCGAATTTGATGCCTTTCCTACGAAGATGGTTTAAGGGCGCCGCTCTATTAGCGAAGTTAGGAATAAACTTCCTGAAGAAATTCACCATACCAATGAACCTGGCGATACCTTTAATGTCCTTGGGAGGTTTAAAATCACGGATGGCCTGTGTTCTAGAATGATCGACTGCAACACCATCGGGTGACACAATATGCCCTAGGAATGACATAGAGGGCTTAGCAAAGGCAACCTTGGACAACTTGACAGTTAACCCAGCCTTACGAAGGCGGTTGAGAACTTCTCGCAGATGATCTAGATGTTCTTCAAAGGTCTCCGAAAATACGACGACATCATCCAAGTAGTGATACAAGTACTCAAATTTGATGTCGGAGAAGACCCTATCTAGCAGCCTAGTGAGTACAGCTGCTCCCGTGGGGAGCCCGAAAGGCACGCGGTTGTATTCATACAAATTCCAATCCGTGGCAAACGCTGTAAGATGTTTAGACTCTTCGGCAAGGGGAATTTGATTATAGGCCTGATTCAAGTCCAAGATAGTAAAGAACTTGGCCTTACGAAACCATGAAAACAAGAATGAAGGTCAGGAAGGGGCACAGATTGTAACACCACCTTCCGATTGAGAGCCCTATAATCAATGACAGGCCTGAAGCCCCCTTGGGGTTTCGGGACTAGAAAAATAGGCGAAGAATACGCCGACTTAGAGGGCCTAATAATACCATCCTTCAACATCTGACCGATAATTTCTTTCAGAGCCTTCATTTTAGGTGGAGATAGCCTATATGGCGGAAAACGGACAGGAATCGAATCCGTGACCTCAATTTTGTATTCAATAAGGTCAGTAACACCAAGAGTATCAGAGAACACCTCTGGAAACGACTGACACAACTTACGAATACTATCAGCTTGCTCCTCAGGTAGATGTCTAAGGTCTAACAACATCTCATCCTGGGTAGGCGAAATAGATGAACATGATGCAGAATTACATTTTAACAAGGGGATTTTACAATTGGAAGCAAATTTGAATGTGCACGACTTACTCTGAAGATCGAGCACAAGACCAGTGTGAGAAATGAAGTCCGCTCCCAATATGATGGGGCAAGACAAGTGCTTAGCCACAAACAGTTTGATTTTCCATGTAAATTTAAAAATACGAATTTTGACATGTAAAGAACCTAGAATTTCTAATGGAGATGAATTAGCCGAAACATATTGGATCGCAGACAAACAATAGTCAGGAAGCTTACAAACAGATTTCAATTTTGCATACCATTCAGCCGAAATAATAGAACAAACACTGCCTGAATCTAATAGAGCTGTTATAGGCTCATTATTTAACTCAATTTTGAGAAAGGGGACCGGTGCGGGGGTATCCGCCGCAATCCTAAGACACTCTTTGGGGCATTCAAAAGATGGATTTGCAGATTGAACGTTCCCTGAATTTTCGATCTGTTTACCAGGCGCTGAGCCTCGGAAAGATGGATTAGTCGACTCAGCCGAAGCCACTAGTCACTTTTTATTATTGGCATTGGTGGAATTTGCACCAGAGTTTGAGCAGGAGGGGGTGCTATTTGCATTTGGGCAATTCTTGGCGATATGTGAGAAAGCCCCACATTTAAAACAGCCTTGTGATGAACCAGCTCCTTTATTTGCCCTACTAGTTTTGACCAATGGACATTTATTGCGAAGATGGTCAGGCGACCCACAAGCATAACATTTACGGGGTGTGACTGGTCGGCGAGGTGGAGGCCGAGTATTACTAAACGAAGGAGGGGGTTCTTTCGCGACACGCAAGGAATCGGCGTATCTAACTCCTTCCGCTGAGACGGCCAATGCTTCAAGTTCAGAGAAGGTTTGCGGGCACGCCGCGAAACACAAATATGACCTATAAGATGGTGAAATGCCTTCCACAATAGCCTGTACAATCTGATCCTCAGGGAAGTGAAGAGCAAGCACCCTAGTATAGGACTTAATGTCTTGTATGAAATCAGCCAGGTTTTCATCCAATCTCTGTACTCGATAATAGTACTTCTGAATCAGAGATGACCTCGCGCGAGCAGGAATAAAATTTGCAAGTAGATGTGCATGAAAATCTTCAATAGATGACTGTTCGGCAATGGCTCTTACTATTTTATCTGAGAGAATACCAATTGCATAAGGATAAATTATCTGTAAAATGTGACACGGAGGAAGAGAAATAACAAGGGCATGATCCTGAAATTCAACTAAAAACCCTAAGAATGAAATAACTTCACTGGTGGTATTAACAGAAAACTTAGAGATACCTCTGAGCAACATTGCTAATGGATGAGGCAAGCTGCTGAACCCAGGTGACATAGTAGGTAAAGGTTTCAGTGGCAAAGAAGTTAGTTCAGAACGTACATTATTCAACGACATAGGGCGTTCAGACTCGTTGTCCAATGGGGCAGAGATAGTTTGAGCTCCAACGGTTTTCCTATTGACTTCTCCCTTAGGAGGCTCTTCCTCGCTACCTACATTCACCGTAGCGGGTTGATCAGTTTTGGGAGGAACTTCCCCAGTTAACAATTGAGTGACCTTACTAGATAATTCAGAAATATTTTCAAGCACCGTACTAGCTTCCTTCTTCTGAACGTCATTCAACTTTAGAGACAACAGATCGTTAACTCTATTTGAAAAATGAAATAGCCTGGCTTGCACACGCTTAATTTGATTTGGAGAAGGATCATTTTCGTCAAAAAAACTAACTACAGATGCTAGTCCAGTAATATTCTCGATGATCGTGGAAGGAGAGTCATCAATTTCTTTCTCTCCCAAAGTGGGGATGGAAATGGGCAAATCAAGGGACTCTCTAAGCTTATTTGTGTCTACTGCAACCGTGCCTCCAGATTGCACATTTTTGATAGTTAACTCATAGATCAACTCCTCCTTGCGCAAATAGTTAAGATGGAGAACATCGCGAGGGCCGGGCATGATGACAGAACAATTTTGAAACAGGACAAATAAAAAATTCCAGCAACTGAGAAAATTGTTAGAGTTCGGATCAAAGCAATGTTTAGCCGTCAAAAGGGGCTAAATTGAGACCCATTCAACCACGCTCTGCTACCACTTGTTACCAAGCTTTTGTGGTAGGTAGAGGTGAAAGAAGGTGCGGGGGTGAACAGGTCTCAAGCTACGAAATTAAAGTTAATTTAAAATTTAACAAGGTTATATTTTCTTTCCAAAATTCAGAAATAACACGAATGGCAGGTACAGAGTAGCAAGGTAACAAATTACAATTACAGTATTCACAAGATTTGGGCTTCGAGCCCCTAACTCACAATTCTTGGGCAATTAGCCCAACTTTACCCCAAAACAAGTTTCAACAGAGGGGCAGAAAACCCCATTCATGCCCAGGAGCACTTGCTCCAAATTACACAGTAAGGCCTCCTTAAGGCGCGCAGAAAACAAAATTTTCAAGAAAGAGCAACTTGCTCTCAAAATTTAAGCCTGTCAAAGGCCACACCAAATTCCACCTTCAAGCTGTCCTCTAAGGACATATACACAGGGGTAAAATACCCAACCTACTGAGGTCTATTAAGTGAGAAAAAGGTTAATTACATGACCTCTAAAATAACCATTTGAGAGGAGGCGATCTGCACTCCTAATACACTTTGTTTTAAAACCTAATCTGGCTCTAGGCCACAAATGCAAGGGCTAATCCCATACTAAAGAGGTGACTTTAGAAAAAAAAACAATTTACATTACGTTAAAGAAGAATAGGTTGTGAAAAAGTAAGTTCACCTCAAAACAATATGAGTGGGAGCTCGAGAGGGTTAAGCACTCTCTATCCCAATATGTAGCTTAAAAGAGAATCGGTACAAAGAGTCTTTACATTTTAGGGAAAAGTTACATGGAGGAAAAGCTTCGGACCCGCCCCGAGAGTTAAACTGGTGAGCTAGCAAAAAAAAAAAAATTATTAAACGGCCATTACCTTGTTGTTGAACTGCTGCCCGAAGAAAGAGGCGCTTCCCGCCCCCTGCTATGTACTTTACACACTGAAAGATGGTACAGAAGTGGCGCAGAGACCCTAAAATCAGCAGTTTATATACTCTCACGGAAAGTTCGAGGCGTTTCATGAAAGAAAACACCCGCCCACAATCATTTATTGGTTAGGGTAAAGCAGCATATCCAATTTGAAGAAGAAACACCTTATTGGTCGTAAATTAATTAAAGAAATTCGGGATTGGCTAAATCCAAAACAAGGGGAAAGAAAGGGGTATACAGCCAACTTAAACAATAACAGAAAGAAATTTAACAAGAAAGAAACTTTTGAAATAAAAATTTCTCCAAAAAACAGTTCTTTCACTTCGCCCTAGGGTGCACTATTGTAATTCTTCAGTAGTGTCCTCTAGAAGAGAAAGTTCACACTTCTTACTACAGGTAAAACAAAAATACATCGAAAACGACCCGGTTCAGAAATTTCAAAATTTCCAAGTAGTGACATCTTCTGGGAAACTTGAAAATTAACACTTTAAATAAAGTTCAGATTTCCTCCAGTAGGGGAGTTTCAACTGGCGCAAAATTTGAATTAGCGGCGTGGAGGTGTACCGCCCGGTACACTCCTGAAATGAGTAATTAAATACAATCAAAATATAACAAAATTAATATTATTCATAATTATTTACTATTGGATGTAAGATGCATTAACGAGTTCATTTTACATTTTAAATTACTTCCCACAAAGTAATTTCGGCTGTCGAAGTCTTGTAAAACATGTTTATTTTTTTTAGTGAGCGAGTTGTCCGTGTGGTTAGGGGTTCGAATCCCACTGTGGGAAACCCTGAAGATTGGTTTTCCGTGGTTTCCCATTTTCACACCAGGAAAATGCTGTTTGGGGATGTACCTTAACTGAGGCAACGGCCGCTTCTTTCCCACTCCTAGTCATTTCCTATGCCATCGTCGGCGTCGGTGTGACGCAAAGCTAATATTGTAAACAACAAAACATCATTTTCTCATCGTTTACCTTTTTCACACAAATATTGTAGAACAAGTAATATGGTACATGCACATCGGACTACAGTGGAATCTCGATATCTCCAACCACCTCGGGAGCAAAATTTTATTTCGACTTATCGAAATTTAGAGATATATGGAATACCGTATGTATCTACAGGGTTATAAAGAATACATTATTCTTTACAGTATTTAAAAATATACACACAAACTCTATTTTACGGCATCACTTTAATTATAACCCTTATTATAATAACTTTTTAGAAGACAGGATACAGCAGTGAAACAAGAAACAAACCTCGGTTAAAACCTTTGGAAAAAAATCCGTTAGTCTCTTCTGTTCGTTATTGTTAACCTTTCCTCCCTTCACGTTGAAACTTCTCGTCAAAACCACGCAGCGGAGATTCGTAAATGGAGCTTGTCATCCACGACTTCAGGGATTGCTTTCGTACGTGAGCGGCGTTTAATTCACACCCGAATAACAGCGAGGCTTCGCCGATTTTCCGATCATTAGAAGGTTTTATTTATTTTTGCTATTTGTTTTACGTCGCACCGACACAGATAGGTCTTATGGCGACGATGGGATAGGAAAGGCCTAGGAATAGGAAAGAAGCGGCCGTAGCCTTAATTAAGGTACAGCCCCAGCATTTGCCTGGTGTGAAAATGGGAAACCACGGAAAACCATCTTCAGGGCTGGCGACAGTGGGGTTTGAGCCCACTATCTCCCAAATACTGGATACTGGCCGCACTTAAGCGACTGCAGGTATCGAGCTTTTTCGGTTCCCGTCATATTAGCCCCCAGCATCACTGTAACCCTTTCTTTACTTGTTAACTGTTCCTCACAAACCACAAATCCCGTATTGCACAGTTAATGTTGTACAAAATTAGAATTTCAGAGTATTTTTTGCTTCAAGGAAGGAAGTGGTTTACTTCGAGAAACCGAGAAATTCGTGTAATCGAATTTCGAATAATAGAGAAATGAATACACGTGAAGAATAGGACAAACTGCCGGGAAATTTAAGTTACTTCCAGATAGTGGAAACTCGAGTAAAAGACTTTCGAAATATCGAGGTTAGGCTGTACTTATAGATTCTATCGGTTTTTACTGCACCTTACATTGTGCTTCCCTTTTGACAAGTAATCGTGGTAGCCTAAAAGTCCCCATTATTCTTTCAATAATCTCTCTGTCTGTCTGCGTGTGCCTTGCTGTTTCCTCAAATTGCACCACCGAAGGTTAAGCTGTTATATGGAGACGGTAAAAATGGGAGCTCGTAACGTCACGATGAAATCTCAGTCAGGTTCCTTGGACTTGTACATGATCCTCGTCTCGCTTCAACTGCACATAGAGAGCATCTTAACCCAACATTAGAACTACTGACCCGAGTAGGGATCACACCCCGCTACCACTCTACTCCGGAAATGCATTATTTATATTTCAGAGACATGAACGTCTTGTAAATACAGGGTGGCGCACGATAAGTCACCTGACTTGTTTCATGAATAACACATTTGTTGTTGACAAGATTTGCAATTTATGGATGTAGAAGTAAAGAATACAGCTTTGAAATACAACCTAATGAATCACATGTTCAGTATCACTGCCGTTTTGTTTTACACTCGTGCATTTGTGACGACTCTCCGACACAAATCTTCTGGAATGGCGCGGCATAACTCCACAATGATGGCCCTAATTTGCACTGCATTTTCGGGTTTTCTGTGGTACACCCAAAGGAAGAAGTCACATGGGTTAATGTCCTGGATGTGAGGCGGCCACATTCCTCCTTCATAACGTTCTGGAAATCTGTTGGACAATACCCTAAGGCAAAGTCTTTCGTGTAGAAAAACAAGCACAACCTTGGCAGTATGGGGGCCTGCTCCATCCTGCATTAACCATTGTGTCTGCAATGGAAGACCTGTGGCCATGAGTTGAGGAAAGAACTGGTTTCGCAACATGTCTAAATAGCGTTCACCGGTTACTGTAGCATCGAAGAAAAACGGACCGATGATTCTATGACTTGACATCGCGACCCACACACACACTTTCTCCCCGTAGGTGTCTTTCATGTGCGCGGAGGTTCACGTGCGAAAAATCGAACGTTCTGTTTGTTCACAACACCGTTCACGTAAAAATAAGCTTCGTCCGAAAACCATGTGTTTTGTAGCACTGCCTCTTGGTCTTACTCGATTGCCCACCTTGCAAACTGTAGTCTCCGCTCCTTATGCGCCACAGTCATCTTTTATGGATACAAGCGAAGCTCGGATTGAATAATTCTTTGTACAGATCAGCGTGAAATGCCCAACTCGGCACTGGCTCTTCTTATTGGTTTACTCGGACTACGAGTCAAAGCCACTCGAACTGCTTCAATGTTTTGCGGCGAACGTATGGTGCGTGCATATGCCCGCTTACACTCCAAAACAGATCCTGTACCTGCAAATTTGTGATGTAATCTCCTTAATGTCTGTGGGCTGGGAGCCCACCGTGTGCCGAATTGAGGACGAAACCTTCTCTGTGTCAATATAACACTGCTCGTCGCCGCGAAGAGTAACGCAATCTTCGTCTTTTGTGCGACTGTCAACCGTCCTTTGTCCGCCATCGCGGCAAACTGAAATGGCGGACTCAAAATAAAAGCGATGAAGTCGTAACGACATCTGGAGTAATTTCCATGAACTGCACGAAGTTGAGCGCACAATTTTAAAGCTATTGCCCCAATAGTATACTTGTAGGATCAAAATTCAATTGGGTGACTTATCGTGCGTAAATTGAACAGCAGACAGTATCAGATTATCTGGATATCCCTGGGAGCTACGAGGATTGCAATTGAAGTGGAGGCAATATTGATGGAACCCAATAGGTATTGAGCTAACAAGTATAATTGCATTGCGTTCCTTCATTGTAGTTACCCGTAAAGTCTATGACATTTTGCCTCATGTCAGGAAGCCGTTGGGTACGGCTAGTAAGGCGTTCTGTGTTGATGACGGCGACGGAGCGTCCTACTGCGCAGAGTACTGATGCCACGTCAGGAAATCGGCGGCCTCGGAGGCGTTCCTTCAACTTCGGAAACAGGTCGAGGTCACAAGGACTCAGCTCCGGTGAGTACGGAGGGGGTTCCAGTATCTTCGGAAACAGGTCGAGGTCACAAGGACTCATGTCCGGTGAGTACGGAGGGGTTCCAGTATCTTCGGAAACAGGTCGAGGCCACAAGGACTCATGTTCGGTGAGTACGGAGGGGTTCCAGTATCTTCGGAAACAGGTCGAGGTCACAAGGACTCATGTCTGGTGAGTACGGAGGGGTTCCAGTATCTTCGGAAACAGGTCGAGGTCACAAGGACTCATGTCTGGTGAGTACGGAGGGGGCTCCAGTATCTTCGGAAACAGGTCGACGTCACAAGGACTCATGTCCGGCGAGTACGGAGGGGGCTCCAGTATCTTCGGAAACAGGTCAGGGTCACAAGGACTCATGTCCGGTGAGTATGGAGGGGGTTCAGTATCTTCGGAAACAGGTCGAGGTCACAAGGACTCATGTCTGGTGAGTATGGAGGGGGTTCAGTATCTTCGGAAACAGGTCGAGGTCACAAGGACTCATGTCTGGTGAGTACGGAGGGGTTCCAGTATCTTCGGAAACAGGTCGAGGTCACAAGGACTCATGTCTGGTGAGTACGGAGGGGGCTCCAGTATCTTCGGAAACAGGTCGACGTCACAAGGACTCATGTCCGGCGAGTACGGAGGGGGCTCCAGTATCTTCGGAAACAGGTCAGGGTCACAAGGACTCATGTCCGGTGAGTATGGAGGGGGTTCAGTATCTTCGGAAACAGGTCGAGGTCACAAGGACTCATGTCCGGTGAGTACGGAGGGGTTCCAGTATCTTCGGAAACAGGTCGAGGCCACAAGGACTCATGTTCGGTGAGTACGGAGGGGTTCCAGTATCTTCGGAAACAGGTCGAGGTCACAAGGACTCATGTCTGGTGAGTACGGAGGGGTTCCAGTATCTTCGGAAACAGGTCGAGGTCACAAGGACTCATGTCTGGTGAGTACGGAGGGGGCTCCAGTATCTTCGGAAACAGGTCGACGTCACAAGGACTCATGTCCGGCGAGTACGGAGGGGGCTCCAGTATCTTCGGAAACAGGTCAGGGTCACAAGGACTCATGTCCGGTGAGTATGGAGGGGGTTCAGTATCTTCGGAAACAGGTCGAGGTCACAAGGACTCATGTCTGGTGAGTATGGAGGGGGTTCAGTATCTTCGGAAACAGGTCGAGGTCACAAGGACTCATGTCTGGTGAGTACGGAGGGGTTCCAGTATCTTCGGAAACAGGTCGAGGTCACAAGGACTCATGTCTGGTGAGTACGGAGGGGGCTCCAGTATCTTCGGAAACAGGTCGACGTCACAAGGACTCATGTCCGGCGAGTACGGAGGGGGCTCCAGTATCTTCGGAAACAGGTCAGGGTCACAAGGACTCATGTCCGGTGAGTATGGAGGGGGTTCAGTATCTTCGGAAACAGGTCGAGGTCACAAGGACTCATGTCCGGTGAGTACGGAGGGGTTCCAGTATCTTCGGAAACAGGTCGAGGTCACAAGGACTCATGTCCGGTGAGTACGGAGGGGTTCCAGTATCTTCGGAAACAGGTCGAGGTCACAAGGACTCATGTCTGGTGAGTACGGAGGGGGCTCCAGTATCTTCGGAAACAGGTCGACGTCACAAGGACTCATGTCCGGCGAGTACGGAGGGGGCTCCAGTATCTTCGGAAACAGGTCAAGGTCACAAGGACTCATGTCCGGTGAGTATGGAGGGGGTTCAGTATCTTCGGAAACAGGTCGAGGTCACAAGGACTCATGTCCGGTGAGTACGGAGGGGTTCCAGTATCTTCGGAAACAGGTCGAGGTCACAAGGACTCATGTCCGGTGAGTACGAAGGGGTTCCAGCATCTTCGGAAACAAGTCGAGGTCACAAGGACTCATGTCCGGTGAGTACGGAGGGGGTTCCAAGAACTACCAATGCCATCGTTGGAATACGAGCTTGATATTGTTTGCGAGATGACAACGTACAGAATAGGTCGATCATCTCGCAATAAACGTGGACCTTTGCCGGACACAGTTGTCGCTGCACAAAGTGGCACTAGTAGTTACTGTTGACGGTTTGTCCCTCAGGCACCACCCTCGTAGTCGAATGGCACAATCAGCATAAGATTCACCCGACTGAGTTCCTGTCGAAATTTCTGTGGACGTGGCGAAGCTGCGTGACGCCATTCATTCGATCCACGCTTTAATGTAGGCTCGTGCCGACGTCTCATCAATGGCGACAAAACGCAGCCAGCCAGTGCATGCCAGTGTCATTCTGTACGCCGGTGAGTTGATTTTCAACGCAACGGGACGGAATTTTCCTCATGTTAAGACATGTCAGTATGTGACACACCGTTGGATGACTGAGACCAACATCTACGGATAATTCCCGGACAGTCGATCGATGGTTTACGGAAACAAGACCACTCACGATATCAATCTGATCTTGAAGAGTGGACGGCCGACCTATACGTTGCGAATCCGCAGTCTCATTCCGACCTGTGCGTTGCGAATCCACAGTCTCATTCCGACCTGTGCGTTGCGAATCCGCAGTCTCATTCCGACCTGTGCGTTGCGAATCCGCAGTGTCATTCCGACCTGTGCATTGCGAATCCGCAGTCTCATTCCGACCTGTGCGTTGCGAATCCGCAGTCTCATTCCGACCTGTGCGTTGCGCATCTGCAGTCTCATTCCGACCTGTGCGTTGCGAAACCGCAGTCTCATTCCGACCTGTGCGTTGCGAATCCGCAGTCTCATTCCGACGCGCACGAAACGCCTTGATCCTTCGTGCAACCGTCCTATACTGTAATGTATTCTCCCGGCAGGCTTTGTGTAATCTTCGATAACATTCTGATGCATTTTTTGCCACGGTTAACCTCGATTTTAATGCACGAACGCTGATCACCTTTATAGACATTCTTTAAAGCGCTGAAATCAACACTCTTTGACGCAACCCAGCAACAACCCTCCCAAGTGGATGTCCGTAAAATGCACACCACACATCGGCAACAGTGCCACCTGACCGCTCCCCTATCGTATGTGCGCATGCCCGATCTCGTGAGATTGTCTGGACTACGTTATCACTACTTTATGTACAACCCTCGTAATATAATCAGCATCACCTGACTTCGTTCGACTGCACCCCATTACTTTTTGTTTGCACTTATTTATTTTCATCTTGTACTCATTCCCGAATGTAGTGGTTATTGTGATTAGCTGCCACCCCCAGAGGCCCGGGTTCGATTCCCGGCTCTGCCACGAAATTTGAAAAGTGGTACGAGGGCTGGAATGGGGTCCACTCAGCCTCGGGAGGTCAACTGAGTAGATGGGGGTGTGATTCCCTCCTCAGCCATCCTGGAAGTGGTTTTCCGTGGTTTACCACTTCTCCTTCAGGCAAATGCCGGGATGGTACCTAACTTAAGGCCACGGCCGCTTCCTTCCCTCTTCCTTGTCTATCCTTTCCAAACTTCCCATCCCCCACAAGGTCCCTGTTCATCATAGCAGGTGAGGCCGCCTGGGCGAGATATTGGTCACCCTTCCCAGTTGTATCCCCAGACCCAGAGTCTGAAGCTCCAGGACACTGCCCTTGACGCGGTAGAGGTGGGATCCCTCGCTGACTCCGAGGGAAAAACCGACCCTGGAGGAAAATCCGATTACGAACTAACGAACTCCTTCCCGAAGACTCCGTCCACACCATTCAGCAATTTCTCCAGACCGTCTGCAGTCCCAGATAAAATAACAATCTGTCTGTCTGTTAGGTCATCAGCCCAGAGGCTGGTTCAATCATCAAATAGCACCACCAAAGGTTATGCAGTTATAGGGAAACAGCAAAAACCAATGGCAGAGCCCAAATGAGGCGTACCAGGCAAGATGAGGAGTGAGGTAGTTTGCCATTGCTTTCCTCACTGGACCAGAAGGTTCTACTGCAGCACGACTGACCCTATGAGCAATACCTTTCATAACACTCAGACACTACTTGTGCTCCGAATGTCATTACTCAGCACCACCCATACCCCCAGCAACTTCCATATTGTCACAGCTATGGATGAGACCGGGACTTCAGTGGAAGCTACACTTTGCTCTGGCCTGTGCCAAGACACGGATACAAAAGTACTGCATCCATAACAATATCATCAGCAAATCTCAGGGTTTTGATTTCCTCTCCTTGGATTGCGATTCCCTTTCGAACTTCCTCTTTCATTCCATTTACCGCCTGTTCTATATAAATATTGAAAAAGAGAGGAGACAAACTGCAGGCCGAATGGAGTGAGTCAAAGCTTCAGTTTTTCCCGGTTATATTAGTGGGTTTTAAATTTGGATTTTGGCCTCTGAGTATATTTCTCATTTGTTTAACCTTTTCTGTGTTAGCTTGTAAGCCAGATATAATTTTGTTTTGCTAGTTGTTTTACGTCGCACCGACACAGATAGGTCTTATGGCGACGATGGGACAGGAAAGCCCTAGGAGTGGGAAGGAAGCGGCTTTGGCCTTAATTAAGGTACAGCCCCAGCAGCATTTCCCTGGTGTGAAACTGGGAAACCACAGAAAACCATCTTGAGCGCTGCCGACAGTGGGGTTCGAATCCAGCATCTCCCAAATAGAAGCTCACAGCTGCGCGCTCCTAACCGCACGGCCAACTCGCCCGCTCAGATATTATTATTATTATTATTATTATTATTATTATTATTATTATTATTATTATTATTATTATTACAGTATTCTAGGAAGGGAATGTTTGCAATAGTATAAAGAGAACTGGAAGAAAGGGCGGTGCGTGTTATTGTTGTAGTGTTGCAAAACTCCCAGTAATTTTACGCTTTATTTGTCGTCTTTTCTTCAATTTCTTTTTTATTTTTAGTTTAATAAATCTAACATGTATCCTTAAATATGTTAAAGTCAACCATCTTTGGTCGTTCGCCGTACTAATGCTTCGTAACGGGCCAGTAAACGCTGCCAGCTTCCAATCAAACTCAGGGAGTTTGCTTTCCTACTGCAACTCCCACGCGGACAGCGTCCCGCAATGTTCTTCAGCAGTGACGAGCCTAAGCCTGTATGGCATGCTCGCCAGTAATCGGTCTTAGGGAGTTGCACGAGACCAGCAACTCCCGTATCGAGAAACAATTCCAAATATCCCCGTTAAATAGCGCCACTCTGCGGAGAGGACTTCAATCCTGCATTACCTCCTCTCAGAAAGGTAACTTCTTTTCCATTTTTTAAATTTACAATTTTTGCTCTACTCGCACTGATGCAGATAATTTTACGGCCATGTTGGGTTATGAAAGGCTTAGGAATGGGAAGGAAATTGCTTTAATTAAGTTACAGCCGCAGCATTTGCCTGGTGTGAAAATGGGAAACCACGGTAAACCATCTTCAGGGCTGCCGACAGTTGGGTTCGAATCAAGTTATCTCCCGAATACAAACTCACAGCTACGCAACCCTAACCGCACGGCCAACTCGCTCGGTAATTTCTTATCCACGCCATATCAGACCACCCACAATATTACCAACTTTTGCTTCAGTGAAAAAAAAGGAGGGCAAATTTTCAAATCAATTGAGGCAAGAATAAGTGTAGTGTAGTTATACTGTATAATTAGCCTCTTATTTCCTGTGTTTTAATTGCCGGATATTTGTCAGTTTTTGGAGGAATATAGTTTATTACTAAAGGATAATCTAGTTTCTTGAAGTTTTTGGTGCAACACCCAGCTTCACCACCAACCGCCACTGACTGGAAGTGAGTTTCCTTGTCTAGCCACTTGTCTGTGCCAGTTGTAGAGAATGTTGAGGGAGGTATTTTCCCCAACTGAAGGAGAGTAAAGCTGAAGAAAGGCCTAATCCCTTCTTTTATTTCTCTCTCTGGTATAGAAAGGTTAGTCGGTTCCTGTTGGCTTGGCCCGGCCTGGCCTGTCTATCTGTCGACGTTGCGAAATGTATCGCATTTGTCTCCGGGATTCATCCTTTGTGCTCGGGCAAAGCCATAAGTCAGGCGAGCTCCAAACAATTGGAGATGCTCTTTTGGTCAAGGAAAACGCTTGCTTCGATTAATTATGGGCAGAAAGGGGGACGCGGGGGGCCTGCACTGTGGAATGAGGTGCGGTGGGGCTCCGACCGGGTGTGTTACCTCATTTCTGAGACATGGTGTACATACAGTGATGGTAGGTGTACAAGAAATATTTAATTGGGCAGAATTTCAGTTACCTGAGAAATATTTTAGTCAATTAAAATTACGAATTACTTATTCAAAAATATTCAGTTAAATTACAATTAAAATAACTTCACATAATACCAGAGTTAAGGAAGTCACTTCCTTTTCGGAATGATACCAAGTTTGCAAGGAAATGGTATTGCTTCATTGTCTGTCCTTTTCCGACATAAATATGTCTTATGGCTGGAGGTCACCTGAAAATTTCCGCCAGGAAATTAGCGGTAACAAATATGTGACGCGATGTTACCTGGCAACTGTGCAGGCTGTGATGTGAAGTATTGATGGATGGTCATGACTGAGAGACATATTATCAAAGAGACGCGTTAGTTTGCACATGATCGATGTGATGTCAAGTATTTATGGATGGCCATGACTGAGATTAGTAGCGGCGATTAGGGGGACGAGGGAGCATTCGCCCCCCCCCCACCATTTCTGGCGAAAACATTAAATTAACAAATCATTAATATTAATAATAATCATCATCATCATAATAATAATAATCAAAGCCTACGCGATTGCTACGTTACACTTTCGTCACACATTTCGTTACATAAATTTTCGGATGACCTCCAGCTCAAATACATATTTATGTAAGAAAGAAAGAATGAAATGAATGGATGAAAACCATAACGGTATAAGTAGCATTTTGGTCATTCAGAGAAAAAGGCATTTAAACATCTCCAACACTCATATAAAGCATGCCATTTGTAGTTATATCACCCATCACTAGAGCACAGAATATTACCGCTATTACATCCTCTCGGAGTTACATCCTGTACTTAACTCATTTTTTTTTAAATGTCACTTATACTGTTTTGGTTTTCATCCATTCAAATAAATGAATAAATAAATAAATAAATAAATAAATAAATAAATAAATAAATAAATAAATAAATAAATAAATAAATAAATAAATAAATAAATAAATAAATAAAGATGGAAAGGCCAACATGGTGGATCTGGGCTGTATAGGTGACACCCTGTTCAGATTTAGGCAGTAATATTTCAAATTTATCATTTTTATTTTGCTTAGAACGAGTGGCTCGCTGTATGCTTTGATTTTTGTAACTATCTAATAAATAGAAGTACATGAAATATAGTGTTGATGTGAATGTGCTCAAAGTTGTAAAATCCGAACGTCCAGTATCCTCGGCGGGATTTACTTTATTATTGTTCCCAGACTCGTCTACCGCTCAGAAGACAACGCTTCAAATTCAGCAATAACTACGATCTAGATGAGTATCGCTGTCTGTGTACATCCCGTAATAATAATTTCCTCACAAACAATAGCATATTAAAGAAAAAAACGTGGCTGCAGCCGTAGTTCTGTCGCAACATGATCTTTAAGTGTTTTTACCTCCGCCTTTAGAAAGCTGTTGATGGATTTCGTTTCGCTGTGTCGCAACCTCGCCTTCATTTGCTTCTTTTTTCCTCCCCCTCCCCCCTCCACATCTTCTTCGTTCCTCTAAAACAATGAGAATTTTTGTTGTTTCCTGATGCAGAGATAACAGTTGTAATATATGTTTCTTTTTCTTCAAAGATAATTAGAAACTCTTCTGTCGTGATTTTCCGCGTGTCTCTCCGCATGGTAGACTTTACCTCTGTCCTATATATATAAAAGGGGGGGGGGAAATTATTTCGAAAGGATTTTCAGGAACAGATAAGAGAAATAATGTCGCTACTTCATAAGAAGCCAAGCTGAACACGCATGGAAGTATTGTTTAATGCCTACCAGGAATTACTGCTGTCACGAAAACGTGCCGGGTCTTGTGTGAATATTCTGAGCTGTGATATTGACCTAGATTAGCTTAAAATCTTAATTAACAGAATATGTCCCTAGTTGGTGGAATAAATTGCAGTTTTTAATTTTAATAACTTTCAACCCACCTCAAATTCGCACGGGAGTGAAAATGAATATATGGTGATAGGTGGGGTCTTTTTTTTAATGTATTATCCGAGTGCAAAATATGTATACTACATAAACATGCACTAACTGTCAATGAATAGAGCACGGATTTCCATGCACTGTCAAATCTCAAAATATGCATGCATTCTTGCACTATCATATGGCAAAACATGCACATTAAACTGAAAAATATGCACTATCAAAACCTTGTACAGAAATTTCCGTAATTTCTCCAAATTGACTTGATTTAAGCCCATCCGTTTATCTGTCAGCATATTCTTTAACACAGAAAATGATCTTTCTACATCACAAGACGTGACAGATGCATACTTAAATGAAGACATTTGGGACAAAGTGAGGTCAAATTGTATGTCTTTTGCATTTTCACCACAATACGTCTTTTATAGGCTTGATGAATTCAAAATAAGGATTTGAACGAATTAATTTGTTCAACCTATCTCTCGCTCCCGCAGCTACTTCTCCATGCGATGATTGCAGACACATTTGAATATCCTCAATAACTGGTAACGATTGCCTGCCGCGATAACAAACACGTCTGATGAGTGAGAGAATCCGGGTAGGAAATTCTAGGATAACAACGGAAGAGGGTTCAATGCAAAACCAAGGTTTGTAAGCTGCTATCTCAGTAACGCGGCGTCACAGAAGTGTGATACAAGTTTTGTTTTGTTCGTCTAACATAGACGAAAAAATGAGCAGTCAATAAGTAATACACAATTTTCGGTTCAATTTATAGCAATGTATAACTGTAAAACTGGGACGCCTTATTCCTAAGAATTAGAGATCGACCTAGGACCTTCCGACATACGTCATTCTTTACTCAAGGAACAAATAAGAAAGAGTGTGCTTAATTGGATTATAGGACTTCTACCGTATGTAGGCTACTAACTTTGGTTGCCACATAGGATGCCAGGAATGCATTCTCTCCGTCTCTCGGTAATAGACATACTGTAGTCTATAACGTGAAAAAAAAAATTGTCCCAAATCCTGCAAACTAACATTTAGAAAAGACACGATCATGTAAGTTAAGAGAATATATGCGCCAAAGTCAGAAGAACAGTCATATTATGCAATATTAAAGGTCCAAAACATGCAAATATGCACGGAAAAAGAACGGTTGTTTGCAATTGTTAAGCCATAAAACGAAAATTGCGAAGTTTGGGAAGTGTAACTAGCGTATTTAAAAACATGCATTTGCATGGAACTCCGGGCTCTAGTAATTAAATATGTAATATTAATAGAATATCTACTAAATTTACAAATATGTTCCTATATTCCTTTTATTATGACTATGGTAATGTCATGAGACAATAAAATACCTCTATATTTTATAATAGTTATCTTTGTTACTTTAGAAAATTTCTATTGTCTATCGCTTTCTAATTTTGACAGTACAAACAAGAAGTTTTCAGAAAGAAATAAAGGTTAGTCTGAGAAGCCTTGGCTTCGCGCCTGTCGAACAACGAAAGATACAGGCGGTTAGGAAGAAACTGAGAAATCTGCAGTTCGAAACATTAAAAAAAAAAAAAAACTACCACCACCGTGGAAAAGGTGTCTCGCATATTTTAGACTGAACACAGTCAAACACGTGGATTACAACGAAGAAAGGACTTTCAACTTCCGAATGGTCTAATGCCAGCAAAATGAAGTGTAATGTGATAGCAGTCCGAAGCGTTCCCGGTAGAAGCCGTCAGTGCAACGAGATAGAATTCGTCCCGCATATTCTTGGTTTCTGCGCGAAAGGTGAACTATTGAGAACAGGCACCGTAGGGTAAGGGGCAGTATTGCAGATCCAACAATAAGTTTTCTGAGTAACAGTTCACAGGCCAAAGAAGTTGATTCTGAAAAGAAGAAACACTACGAAGCGCCTGGTTTTAAGTATTTTGAGGAAAAGTTTCACATCCCTGGGAGGTAATTGGGTTTAAGTTTATTTCTTCCTTCGTTTTGGTAGAGCCTCCGTGGCTCAGACGGCAGCGCGCCAGCCTCTCACCGCTGGATTCCGTGTTTCAAATCCCGGTCACTCCATGTGAGATTTGTGCTGGACAAAGCGGAGGCGGGACAGGTTTTTCTCCGGGTACTCCAGTTGTCCCTGTCATATTTCATCCCAGCAACACTCTCCAATATCATTTCATTTCACCAGTCATTCATTAATCATTACCCCAGAGGAGTGCGAGAGGGTTCGGCAGCCGGCATAATTCCTATCCTCGCCGCTAGATGGGGGCTTCATTCATTGCATTCCTGACCCGGTCGAATGACTGGAAACAGGCTGTGGATTTTTATTCTTCCATCGTTTCGGTATTCCTGTTTTTAAAAGATGTTTGTTTAGGTGTTTTATGTAATTCATTGTCAATGGTAAGTAAATCACCATTTGCACGGTATATGTAAAGAAAAATCAAGTTGTCCTGATCGGGAATAGCGGTACAATAGGGGATTTTCAAAATTCAAAAATATATAACCTCATTTTATCCCAGGATAAATAGTGCGAAAATTATTATATATTTGATGGTGGTACCGTACGGTACCACTTGTTCTAGGGCAGCTGTCCCTTGTGGATTTTTTCTCTCATAACAAAATTAAAGCCATACTCAAAATACTTCAAATATTTAAAAATAATGTTATGCGTTGTAAATTGCGCAGTCACTTGCTATAACGATCAGACGGCGTAAATATCGGAAGCTTCTCTTATAACTTCCCTGCCATCAAATGTTCTTGATATCATCTGTGAAGACGATAAGAATCGATGTAATTGCAGTATCGGGAATTAAAAACAATTAGAATAAGCGGAGCACAACGCCACATGGCGGTGAGTAGGTGGAAGGTTAGGCGTTGGAGTGGAACCGTCCGCCCTGGTCATCTGCTGGTCGCAAGTCATTATTTTAATTATAATATAAACAGCTACTGTTCATTGCGCGGCTCCCACGTGGACAGCGGTTGGCTGAACAAAAACGTCTCTCCATATTGACCGTCCGTGGTAAAGAGGCTTGTAAAATATCAACCACCCACTTGTTGCCATTCACTCTGGGTTGATTTTAGTTCAGGGCAAACCCTGCTGCTACTATGAAGTACATTCATAACATGGCCCAGTTAAAATATTAGATAATGCTAATATAACTCAGTGCAAAATATTTTATGGAAATTCAAATCTATTTGTCGAATATTTATTTATTTATTTATTTATTTATTTATTTATTTATTTATTTATTTATTTATTTATTTATTTATTTATTTATTTATTTATTTACTTACTTATTCCTGACTTACATTTGTGGCGACGTTAGGGCTCACGGTGCTCTCTTACACTTAACCGGCATAAACTATAAAATTATAAAATATAAACATAAATATAAGACATAGAAATTCTAAAAAGAAATAATACTAAGAATAAGTTGCGCCTACATTATCAGTACGGCAATTGGTGTGACAATACTAATACTAATCAAAATAATAATAATAATAATAATAATAATAATAATAATAATAATAATAATAATAATAATAAATGAAGAAAACCTATTCACACAACATACACAAAATGACTCACACAACCCAGTTTTATGTTCCCAGGAAAAATTTTCGGCAGGCAGATTAGAATTTTTGACAGGAAGTAACGTGGCGAATATCCATTAGGAGTGTATTCCAGAATCTAAAATTGGTAATAGTAGTGCCTGGATTAATTTTGATTTAATTTTTTGAGGAAAAGAATTCACAAATTCTCCACGAAACTACATTGTCATATTTCAAGTTCCGTGAGATCAGGATGTAGAGTTGTTGTTCTTTGTGTCATCAGTCCATGGACTGGTTTGATGCAGCCGTCCTGTTCTGTGCTAATCTTTTCATTTACACATAACTACTATATTCTACATCTGCTCTAACCTGTTGTCATACTCATGATTTCATCTGCCCTTAGCGTTCCTACCGCCTAAACGTCCCTCAAAAACCAACTCTACAATTCGATTCAATATATCTTCATGAATTCGATCTATCCTAAACCTTTCCATTGTCTTTCTTTGTGAGATACGAGGGCTGCAAATGGAGTAGTAGGAATATTGATAGAACGCAATATTAAATGAACTAACAAATACAGTCGCAGTGCATTCTTTCAATGTAGTTACTCGCAAAGTTTATTACCTTTTGCCAAATGTCGGGAAGCCGAAGGGGACCGTTGGCAGGGCGTTTTCTGCTGATGACTACTCTGCGGAAATGGCGGTCTCGGAGGTGTACCTTCAACTTCAGAAACAGGACCCATATCTGGTGACTACGGAGGGTGTCCCAAGACATCCCAATGCCAACGTTTCAATAAGACCTTGACATCGTTTGGGGCTATCGTCTCGCAATAAACGTGTACGTTTGCGCCGTATATAGTTGGACGCAGTTGTCGCTCCAGAAATCGGCAATAGTAATCACTCTTGACTGGTTGTCCCTCAGACACAGCATGCGTAAGAATAACATCCTCGTAGTCGTAGTCATTCGACTGACGCTTTGATTCAGGTTCGTAGGCTCGTTCCCACGCCTCATTAACGGCGACAATACGCTGCAGAAATGCGTCTGCTTCTTTGCGGTATCTGTCCAGGTGGATGTATACCGGTGTCATTTCTATACGTCGGTAAGTTGATGTGGCACCCAACGTGGGGCAATTTTCCTCATCTTAAGGCATTTCACCAATATGTGCAACACCGTTTGAAGACTGAGATCAACCTCTACTAATAATTCTACGGCAACGAGACCACTCACTATGTCAATCTGATCTTGAGGAATGGTCGGCCGACGTGTGTGTTGCAAATCCACAGTCTCATTCCTGCGCGCACGAAAAGCCTTGACCCATCGTGCAATCGTCCTATACGATAATGCATTCTTGAAATAGGCTTCACGTTAACCACGGGCAACCTCGATTTTAAACCACGAACGCTGATTATCATTCGTAAACATGCATTAGAGCAGTGAAATCGACCCTGCAGTTCAACCCCACTCTGCAACAACACTCCCAAATGGATGCCCGTCAAATGCACACCACACATCGACAACAGCGTCACCTGACCGCTCCCATATCCTATTTGCGCATGCCCGATCACTTGCGAGTGTATGGACTACGTTGCCACTAATTTATTTTCAACCCTCTCAGTTATTGTCTGTGTTTCACTGTCATACAATATTCCACGCGCCAGATGAAACTACGCAAAATATCTTTCTGATTCCTATATCAAAGTTCGAGGAGAACAAGTTTATTTCCCTTTTGGAATGACCTTCCTTGCCTGTCATTGCCTGCTTTTATGTCCTTCTTAATTTTGCCATCGTTAGTTTTTTTCCTACTCAAGAAAAAAATTCATCTACTTTCTTTAAGACTTCATTTCCTAAACGTATATTTCCTGTCCTCGGATTGTGATTTCATTTCCATATCCCCCTTCGATTTCCTTCAACACCCACAACCCTGCCTCACTCCTTTCTGGTTACCTGCTGCTTCTCCTCCATAGTCTTCAATTATTATCACTGAAGACCAATTAGGAGTATGTTTCAGAAAATAAAATATCTTGTGTGCAACCGCGACTTTCGATTCCAAATTAGTTGTTGGTCGTGAAGTATTGTGTGTTATCGGTATTAGTTTCTGGAGTTGAAGGATGGTCAGTAAATGGTATCGTCAAGGAAGCGACTGAAGCCCTCTGATTGTAAGATTTATCTGAGGACTTCGTTACGCTGACCATGTCACACCGTCTTACACACGGCTCGGGTGGCTTCGCCTGCAAGAACGACGCACAATTCATACTCTTTGCTTTTTGCATAATATTCTTAAAACTTCTCAACCCGCCTATCTCCGTGATCGCATGATGCTCCTCTCCACACGCCATCACAAAAATACCCGATCCTGCAGCACCATGTGTTTATCCCTTCATGTACACAGGACACAAACCTAAACGAAATCATTCACCGTTACCGCAACCCGACAATGGAATCTGTTACCAGTGGATGTCAGAAGCATGTCCAGCAGCTCAGCTTTTAAACATGCCTGTGTCGAAATACTAGGTAAACATGCATGAATCATGAAATTATGACCTGAAAATGCCTCCTCCTACCTCCTCTTCATCATTATTTCCCTCTTCCTTTCACAGATCTTCTTTTTCTTCTTCTCCTTCCTCTTCTTACTAATCCTTCTCTTCACCGCTCAATCGAAGGCGATATTTTGTTATACTGCAGAAATGTATATATTTTCTAAACTTTCCCTTAAGTAGTAATTGTAGTATTCATTATTCATATATTTTTAATGTACTCTAAGTACGATGTTTATTATATAGACGATATGACTTTTCAAGTGTGATTACTTTTAGTAATACTATTATTGTTAGTATTATCCTATTATTGTCATCAGTCGTTATTATTAAGTGTTCTAGGTTAAGACTGGTTAAGTGTAAGAAAGAGAGTACATCCCTAACTTTGCCAAAATAAATAAAACATGTTATTATTATTATTATTATTATTATTATTATTATTATTATTATTATTATTATTATTATTATTATTATTATTATTATGTTCTTTTGTTATTGTTTGTATTTTATTTATTTATTTATTTATTTATTTATTTATTTATTTATTTATTTATTTATTTATTTATTTATTTATTTATTTATTTATTTATTTATTATCCGCTAACCGGACAACTAGGGACGACGATAAGTTTAATTATACATTCTGGCGTTTACTCAGTTTTCCATTGATCCACCAGATTTTCATTAGCTCGTTGTGAAGAACACGACATTCATCCGACCACTTTGCATCACTTGGTCGCTTCACATCTTGGAAGGTCCAAAAAGTCACAATACTTGTCCTGAAAAAGTCTCTTTTGTGCGCGTCATCTGGTCCTAAAAACTATTTTTCGAGGTATTTCTTGACGTTAAAATACCAGAGAATTATAGTTTTTGAGTCAAAATTGTTTAAAATGCGCTTAGTCCATCGAGAGTCGTCCATCCATCATAGGTGACCGTAGAAGGTAGCCCTGTGTTTACGCATTGTGTCCGATATCATTTCTACATTACAGTAGATTTGTAGTAGGTGACGGAATTTTAGATCCCGTTTTTGTAGTTTGGGCCAACTCTAACTTAGAGAACGTAAATTTCTGAGAGAGTAGTATCACTGTTCTTCTTGATTCGTAATGCCCAAATAACGAGCACGTTTGCGCTTATTAACACTTTTTTTGTTTTTGTTTTCTTCCCTTCCGAATATCTCTTCATCCTCTCGCTGTGTTCCTCAGTCCATCCTGTATTTAACCAACTCGGCTTTACAGAAGAATTGTGAGTTAAGTTTCTGAATTTTATTCTATCTTGAATGGTTTCTTCATGAATGCCAATTTCATTTAGGTCTTCACTGATTTCTTTAAGCCACTTATTGTGATTTTTTTCATTGATAAGGCAAAGTTTAACATTTTCTTTCTTAGCCTGTTATTATCCATTCTATGGGTATATAAGCGACCATAAAATTGTCATCGCTGTATCTACGATTTTTTTCTGTAACTTGATAGATTTTATGTGATTTCTTTTTCATCCAAATTCGATTTTCACATTTTGGTCCTAAGATTTTCCTAATGATTTTTATTTCTCATTTTTCGATCAGCTTTATTCGAGATCTGGCACCAATTATAATATTTTCAGGAGCATGAAGTGTTTCTGTTTTGACTACTGTGTTATAATGTCGTAATTTGGTCTTTTTGATATAGTTCCTTTATTGTTTCTCTTCGAAGTCATTGTGTCATTATTTTTATTTTATTTTATTCCTAAATTAAGAAGCATGGTAAATACTGTACATACACTCTTTTGTTAAAAGTTAAATTGTACTAGCTAAAATTATTGTATGAAATTCAGTAATGTATTTTAAAGTACATATTATCCAATTTTGCACTTCAATATCAGGTTTAAAATTAAATATGTTCAGTATGAAAATTAATGAAGTTCTATGCCCCATAAATTTCCACTTCCGGAGGTGTACATGGCACTGAGGTTCACTCAGCCTACAGCGAAAATGAGAGCAGGTTAATTCCTGGGGGCAGAGGTGGCCAGGCGTAGAGCTAATCACTTTACCCCACCAAATGCCGTGGTTACGGATAGTGGAAGCCTTTACTTTCCACCCCTACAAGGACCTTCATTATCTGTACGGAGCTGACTTGGCTTTGCTTTTCTTTACTTAACTAATAACGTAATTCTCCGTTTCAACGACACTCGTTTATAACGACACTTTAAATCCCTTCTATATCGTTATAACCAGTTTCTGCTGTAACTGACAAACGGTTGTCATTGATAGCTTGAATCGAACCAACAATATTCAGTTCTGGAAGCGTATGGGGAATCAAAAGGCTATACCGGGAGAATGTTTATTTAATGGTAAAACATTGGCCAGAACTGCTGTGATGTCTTCATCATGGAAGTAACAGTATTACTATGCTGATGAAGCTGTTACTACGAAAAGCAAGCCAGTGTAAGTAAGGGAGAAAGGTAGTTTGATTGATCGGAGTGCAGCACATGGCACGCAAGCCACCATCGCCACCTTGACAAATGGCCGTCATTTCGAACATGATCCTCCGAAGACACGCTAACTTTATTGAAACATCTACCCCCACCCCAGCTATAATCAATGACAATGGCTTTTTGCAAGAACCTCCCTCACTTTCCCCTTTCACTCCACCACACACCCCAAGACAGACGCACCGTCTTATGTTTCGAATACGCCCTTATGGGACGAAATCTGTCAGTATTATCAAACCTTACTCCTTACTTAAATAAAACATTCATGTTTGTCTTTCAGTCTTTCTTTCTTTCTTTCACGTTAAAACTACTTAACCGAGGTAAAATTTGACAATAGGTTAAAATATCTCTCATCCCAGATAAATTTAAAAAAGTTCCCAGGGAAAACATATTTTGTTTTTGTTTTTAAGGAATATGAAATCACCGGTTCGCCAACAGTTGTAGAACCATTCTGCGTTATGTGAATCAGCAATTTAAATAATGATTTTGGTTTTGTTTTGTTTATTTTAAAATATTAATGACCTATCTGCTTTGAATCGTGAATGAAACAGGCTTGTACTGTATTGACCACGTATTATTTACTGATGTGGACCAGTCAAAACCAAAGTGGTGTAAGTCGCATATGTATTGTTAGCTAGTAAGTTTAAATAATTCTCGAAACAGACTTTCAACGTATTAGATCGTGTTACGTACATGTAGTACGTGTTGAAAAGATGTTAAGTACAGAACAAAAATGGCCAACCGGACACCAGTGGGATCCGAACCCACAACCCCCCGATTTCGCGTCGGTTGCTCTACCAATTGAGCTATGGTGGCCTAGGTCATCTTCGTTCTGTTTGAAAGGATCTGAGCTACAGGTCAATGAATTGAATTGATATGTCCCACAACGGGCGACTTAAAAACTCTACAGTGTGCTAGCAGCAGTGCCAGACCTGTAGCTCAGATCCTTTCAAACAGAACAAAGATGACCTAGGCCACCATAGCTCAATTGGTAGAGCAACCGACGCGAAATCGGGAGGTTGTGGGTTCGGATTCCACTGGTGTCCGGTTGGCCGTTTTTGTTCTGTACTTAACATCTCTTCAACACGTACTACATGTACGGAACACGACCTAATACGTTGAAAGTCTGTTTCGATTACAATGCGGTCGTGAAAATTCAATATTCATTAAATAGTTCTCTTTAACAAAGGCAAATGTGTAAATTCACTACCAATAATGCATTTTTGCAAGATAATAATGCCCACGTCCACAATAATAACAGAAACTATATTGCACACAAGACAAACTGAATTATCTGGTAGAAGCCAATTATATTAACTGTATTCGGAATATTAACAAGATAACTCAACTAATCTGGGTCTTACTGGGGACGGTTTTGTATTCTTGAATAATATGGAAATAAAATTAGGCTATTTCTTCAATATTATGACGAAATGACTTATCTTGTTAGTGTCAAAGAATAGAGTTCATTGATCTTAGTAGGTTACTGCAAAAAATAAAAAACCGAAAAAACTCTTACCTGGTTTTTCACCGGGATGAGTGATATAAGCTTCTCACTGAAGTAATATGCTGCCTCTTAAGGTGGTTCCCCAGGGTCTCTTAACTTGGGACCACGGAGCCCTTAGCTGAGTCCTGGAATTGCTTCCACTTACTTGTGCCAGCCTCATCACCTTAATATATCCTATCCGACCTCCCTTGGTCAACTCTTGTTCATTTCCGACCCAGACGGTATTAGAGCACTGAAGACCTAGCGAGTCTTTTCATTTTGACACCCTCCGTGGCCCCTTGTCTTTCTTTGAACGATACCTTCATATTTCCCTTGTTCCCTCTGATTAATTTTCAGAAAATAATCACCACTACAATCAATCTCAAGATGGCCATGCCAAAAGTCATCTCCGTACAGACCACGAAGGCACTTCGAAGAGGCTTCCACTATCCGTTACCTCGGTGGGGTACAGTGGTTGGCTCTACGTTCGGCCGTCTTAGCCCCCAGGAATTAACCTGGTACCTATTTTTGTTGTAGGCTGAGTGAACCTCAGTGCCATGTGCACCTCCTGAAGAGAAAATATTGTTTCTAAAATGTTTCCTCTTCCTAACGACGAATCTAAATCGAACCGACTTAGATTTCTTCCTTACTTCGTGCGTAATGGTGCCCCCGCACATTTCCGTCTTTTTACTCCTAGATACCTTAATGCGCATTATCCTGTGCACTCGATAGGTAGAGGTGGACGAAATACTTGGCCACCACGTTTTCCTGACATCAACCCCTGCACGAGGGTTTTTTGATTTTTTTTGAAAAATGTCCACACCGAATGTGGTTATAAGGGCATAAGTGAAACTGCATTTACTCATATTAGCGCTCGTAGTGGTAGAAAGAGGCAAACCGTTAACCTAATTGACTAGATAACGATGATTAAGAAAAGGATTGTAATTTTTAGGAATATATATACAGTATATATATATTTTGCTAGTTGCTTTACGTCGCACCGACACAGACAGGTCTCATGGCGACGATGGGACAGGAAAGGGCTGGGAGTGGGAAGGAAGCGGCCGTGGCCTTAATTAAGGTACAGCCCCAGCATTTGCCTGGTGTGAAAATGGGAACCCACAAAAAACCATCTTCAGGGCTGCCGACAGTGCGGTTCGAACCTACTATCTCCCGAATACTGGCTACTGACCGCACATAAGCGACTACAGCTATCGAGCTTGGTTTTTTAGGAATAAATAAAGAATATATTCTCATACTTGATCTAAAATTCGTGTCTCATATCCCTAGGATGTTTTCAACATTGAGTTGCTTGCCTGAAGGACTAGAACTGTGCATTTTTCTTGTTTTTATATATCACTCACTACTGATCTGCATTTAGGGCAGTCGCCCAGGTGGCAGATTCCCTATCTGTTGTTTTCCTAGCCTTTTCTTAAATGATTTCAAAGAAATTGGAAATTTATTGAACATCTCCCTTGGTAAGTTGTTCCAATCCCTAACTCCCCTTCCTATAAATGAATATTTGCCCCAATTTGTCCTCTTGAATTCCAACTTTATCTTCATATTGTGATCTTTCCTACTTTTAAAGACACCACTCAAACTTATTCGTCTACTAATGTCATTCCACGCCATCTCTCCGCTGACAGCTCGGAACATACCACTTAGTCGAACAGCTCGTCACCTTTCTCCCCAGTCTTCCCAGCCCAAACTTTGCAAATTTTTTGTAATGCTACTCTTTTATCGGAAATCATCCAGAACAAATCGAGCTGATTTTCTTTGGATTTTTTCCAGTTCTTGAATCAAGTAATCTTGGTGAGGATCCCATACACTGGAACCTTGCTCTAGTTGGGATCTTACCAGAGACTTATATGCCCTCTCCTTTACATCCTTACTTCAGCCCCTAAACACCTTCATAACCTTGTGCAGAGATCTGTACCCTTTATTTACAATCCCATTTATGTGATTACCCCAATGAAGATCTTTCCTTAATTAACACCCAGATAATGAATATTGAATTTTCACGACTGCATTGTAATCGAAACCGACTTTCAACCTATTAGGTCGTGTTCCGTACGTTTGGTACGTGCTGAAGTGATGTTAAGTAGAGAACAAAAAGGCCAACCGGACACCAGTGGGATCCCAACCCACAACCTCCCGAGTAACAAAAATGGCCAGCGTACGGAACACGACCTAATAGGTTGAAAGTCGGTTTCGAACACCCAGATACTTATAATGATCCCCAAAAGGAACTTTCACCCCATCAACGCAGTAATTAAAACTTAGAGGACTTTTCCTATTTGTGAAACTCACAACCTGACTTTTAAGCCCGTTTATCAACATACCATTGCCTGCTGTCCATCTCACAACATTATCGAGGTCCATTCCTGAAAGTTACCGTTGATTTCTTTAATCGGGTATAAATATGAATATCTAGCTGTTGGTCTTTCTTTCACGTAAAAATATACTTGACCGATCGAGACTAAATTTATCAAGCTCATACAGTAGTTGTTTCTTTCAGTTAAAGCTCATGGTTATTGATTGTAAGAAAGCATAATTGTGACTCCATCGACAGAGAGCCATTATCGAATACTGTAGAGGAGTTTAGAGTGGTTGGTGCGTTTAGAAACCTGAACAAACAGATACTTACTAACACAGTGTCAAAGGTAAAAAGTTATGGGTAAGATCCGGAAACCAGTTAACATCAAAAGCTGTGTTCTTAATCACTGGTACCATTTCATTAGTGATGTCGCCCAGAAGTTTGTCAAGCATTTCTCTTGATAAATTATTCCAATACTTAATTCATCCTCCTGTAAACAAGTATTTGCTCCAATTTGTCCTCTTAATGTCCAACTTTATCTTCATTTTGTGATCTATTCTACTTTTCAAAACTGCACTCAAGCTTATTTGTCTACTAATGTCATTCCACGCCATCTCTCCACTGACAGCTCGGAACATTCCTCTTGGTCAAACCGTTCGTCTCTCCTTTCTTGCTGTGTCACACAAGGTGACGGATAATTCCCAATAATATTTCACTATATTCTGGGAAAAGTTGTTCGTGAGTGGAAGAAGTTGTTAGCTCAAGAATGAACAGGCGAATATCGGTTGAAACTTGGTCCTAAAATCAAAGGGCTGGGGGTGTATCTCGAATTAGTGTAGAGAAATTTTACGTCGACTGTTTTGCGTCGGAAAACAAAGCGACACCGAAACCAGGCAACCAGTGTACGTCATATGGGTGGAAGAAAGACGCCATTTTGGTGGACGGAAAAGCATGCTTTTTGGAAGATATTCTTGTTGGACGTATTAGGCCCAGAAAGAGCGGCACTAAACAAAGCATTGGCGAATAAAATGAATGGGAAAACGTTAATTCAAATTCTGAACACTGCGAACGGATGAGAAAATTATTTAATTATTTGTCGGAACTCTTTATATCCCCTGAACACCCTGAATGTTGTAAGAGGCTAGTAAGAGGAGAACAACAGTCGCGCTCTCGTCTTGTAAACCACAAAACATATCCATGATTCTATGTTGTGCGTGTCGCAGAGAAATTTGCATATATATTTGCTAACAACAGTGACTCAGCAGTCAACATGACTAATAGGCTCGCATAAATAGGACTCAATATTTCCATTTAAAAACAGACAGTATATTAGGAACATCAGAAATGAAACCGAATGGATGATCACTAAATACGCGAAAATGGGAAGAATCAAGATTTCAGATATCTTGGTGAAGTGATCCAGCAGAAAGGATTAGAAGAGGAACCAATCCAGGCGTACCAACGGATTAAATCCGTCTACAACCAAAGGTCACTGAGGATAGAGACCACTACAACGCAGTTTTCAACCCTGTGGGATTATATGATTCAGAAACCTTGACCAAGCCGCCTAGCTGGGAAAAACAGAGCATAGGATATTAAGGAAGTTTCTAGGTAATAAATGGATTGATTGGCAAATGTGATTGAGATTAATTGAAGATTTATACAGCAAGGTACAACCAATCGTACCATCGATTGAAAAGAAATTTCTGCTATTCTACGGACACTCTCTCAGTATAACCGGTGACCGATTAGCAAAAATAAAGACATTAAGGCCGAGGATGTTCCAGAGATGCAAAAAGATTATCCTGGACAGAGGAATTAATGACAGCATCAAGATTGGATGATTGATGAACAGCTACCAAAACTTTTAAAACGGTATCAAACTCTAGAAGTCTCTGAAGAACACAAGAAATACTTGCTTATGGGGTCAGTAACTACCCCAGAAGAACGAAAGATAGGACTACAGGTTTCAGATGAACAGTCCACCTGCTAAAATTCAAAATTGCAAGAACAAAAGACTCGAAAGAGTCAAGGAATTCAAACAACTTAGGTGAAGTAATAACACTAACAGCGGTAGAGTAGGAGAGAATGAAGGCGCGATATAAGAAAATGGAAAACAGAAAGTTATCACGCAACAATGAATAAATTTACCACAAAAATCCAGTGTCCAGCAATGCTAAATTGAGACACTACAGCACTGTAATCCTTCCAGCAGCTTTGTATGCAACGTAGTGTTCGAATACCTTCTGAAATATATGAATAACCAAACCTAAGGAAAATAGGGACCTATTTGGGAGAATGGCATATACAAATACAAATTGAGACTAGAGCAAGATTAATACAGAATATAAAAAAGGTGTCGTACGTTCACAGAAAGTTGATTAAGAATTTGTGGTCACCTGTCCAGGCAGATTGGATAACGACAAGTTAACAAAACAAATTTTTGAACACAATGCAAATAAAGAAACTAAACCACAATTTTTCAAAGAACGCGAAGAATATTTGGAACTACTCAAAATTAAAGAAGAACAAATTGCAAATCACAAATAGAAAATTATTTAGAAAAGCAATATTTGATGGTAAGTTTCCAGAGAAAGCCAAGACAAAATTGGGCGGAAAAAATAAAATAACACCACCGAGGAAGGATGATGATGATTTGGGAAGACAAGAAAAGAAGAAGAAGAAGAAGACGGTTTCATGAGGTCCTAAAATGGCCTAATCGAAATAATAACATACATACATACATACATTATCATTATGGACAGTTATGCCTTTCAGCGTTCAATTTACAAGCCTCTGTGAATTTATTAAACGTCGCCACAATCCTCTATTTGCGACTAGTGTTTTGGCCTTATTTAGTTCTATACCTCGTATCTTTAAATCGTTAGAAATTGAGTCTAACCGTTATCGTCTTGGTTTCCCTCTTCTTCTCTTACCCTCCACAAGAGAGTCCATTATTTTCCTAGGTAACCTGTTCTCCTCCATTCGCCTCACATGACCTCACCACCGAAGCCGGTTTATGCGTGAAACTTCATTCATCGAGTTCATTCCTAACTTAGCATTTATATTCTCATTCCGAGCACACTCCTGCCATTGTTCCCACCTGCTTGCACCAGCAATCATTCTCGCTACTTTCATGTCTGTTACTTGTAGCTCACTGCATTAGCTTTACTGCACCTTGATACAATCTCACGTACTATATTACAATCCTGGCAGAACACACATCTTAAATACTTGAAATTATCTACCGGTTCCAGCTTTGTGTCATCAATCTGATATTCACTTCTCTTGGATTTCTTACCTACAGACATCAATTTAGTTTTCGAAAGGCTAATTTTCGTACCGTACTCACTGCACCTATTTTCAAGTTCCAAGATATTAGACTGCAGGCTTTCGGCACAACCTGCCATTAAAACTAAGTGGTCATCATAGGCCAGACTGCTTACTACATTTCCACCTAACTGAATACCTGAATTATTATTATTATTAATATTATTATTATTATTATTATTATTATTATTATTATTATTTCACCCCAGAGTAGCAGTCACACAGTAGGAAACTACAACAGCTTGGAGGTACACCGAGTCTTTAACTGAGGTAGAGTCTATGTGAAAATGGGAATCCACGGATTGTCATATTCAATTTACCAACACTGGGGTTTGAATCTACAATTCTCCCAATGCAAGTTTATAGCATTTTGTGGGCCGATGACCTTCGATGTTAGGCCCCTTTAAACAACAAGCATCTATAGTATTTTGTTGCATGTCGAGGTGTCGAACTTAGTACGTCTGGCAGAGAAATCATCTCCAAATCACGGCGGCAACTCTGAAAGGGAATGTAATTAGGGTGGAGGAAGAGAGATGATAATGTAAAAAAAAAAAAAAAGCACGTGTCTTATTTCCTGCCACCTGATGAAGTAATCACAGAGCTACAATCGATCACTGGGAGAGATAATCGATCTTGCCTTCGGCTGCTGCTACAAGTGTTACGCAGTAATGACAGGACGGTATTCCAAGACCTCGTGGGCACCATCTTAGAAGAACAAAACAACCTTTTTTTCAATCAACATGAAATATTTCCTCTATATTCATTCAGAAGCTCTGTCACACCCTGTCCATGATTAATAACTCATGAAATTCCATAGCAGCTAATTTGTTCTCTCCCTTCCACTGAATAACAATGATATCTCCGAATGGGTCTAATGACTGCACTGCTACCAACACTTAGGATAAAACATGAATATGACGAGGCCAAGATATGAATAAAAGCCAAAATATGAATACGGTTATGGTAGAAGGGGTCAATGTATGAATATGTCTCTGGTACAGGAGACCAAGATATGAATATGACTAAGATACAGGAGGCCAAGATATGAATACGACAATGGTAGAGGAGACCAAGATATGAATATAACTATGGTACAGGAGGCTAAGATATGAATATAAGTCTGGTAGAGGAGACCAAGATATGAATATGACAATGGTAGAGGAGACCAAAATATGAGTATAACTATGGTATAGGAGACCAAGATATGAATGTAACTCTGGCAGAGGAGGTCAGAATATGGATGTAAGTCTGGTACAGGAGGTAGAGATATGAATATGACTATGATATAGGAGGCCAAGGTATGAATATGACTCTCGTACAGGAGGCCAAGATATGAATATGACTATGATAGAGGCAACCATGATATGAATATAAATATGGTAGAGGAGGCCAAAATATGAATATAACAGTGGTACAGGAGGCCAAGGTATGAATATGACTATGGTAGAGGAGACCAAGATGTGAGTATAACTGTGGTACAGGAGGCCAAGATATGAATATGACTATGGTAGAGGAGACCAAGATATGAGTATAACTATGGTAGAGGAGACCAAGATATGAGTATAACTGTGGTAGAGGAGACCAAGATATGAGTATAACTGTGGTAGAGGAGACCAAGATGTGAGTATAAGTATGGTAGAGGAGACCAAGATGTGAGTATAAGTATGGTAGAGGAGACCAAGATATGAGTATAACTGTGGTACAGGAGGCCAAGATATGAATATGACTATGGTAGAGGAGACCAAGATATGAGTATAACTATGGTAGAGGAGACCAAGATATGAGTATAACTGTGGTACAGGAGGCCAAGATATGAATATGTCTGTGGTAGAGGAGACCAAGATATGAGTATAACTGTGGTACAGGAGGCCAAGATATGAATATGACTATGGTAGAGGAGACCAAGATATGAGTATAACTATGGTAGAGGAGACCAAGATATGAGTATAACTGTGGTAGAGGAGACCAGGATATGAATGTGACTATGGCAGAGGAGACAAAGATATGAATATGATTATGGCAGATGAGACAATGATATGAATATATCAAACTAGACTTTGGACATACAAACAGGGTATACTGTAGTAACATTACTCTCCGTAAACTGTATTTGATGTGTGCTTTTATAATCAGGCAACGTCACCTAGTGTTGAGCCAACAGTTCACCTTGCTATGACTAACTGGGCAGTTCTGAACGGAGTAAAGGGACTGCAGGAACCAAGTGATATCTTCTTTTAAATAAGAATCTCATACTTGAAAGCCAACAGAGAAGGAGGAGAAGAGGGAGGAACATAACCGCGAGCTATTTATGTGTCGACTCTTTCATTCTGCGGGAAACAATCACCATTAAAGAGTAAGAAGTCGTGTCCATAGAGTGCGCTCTCTTCCTGTCATAATCTTCGTCTACTTCTTCCCGTCTTCTGGTGCGTTTAAGTTCCTTGCACGATATTGTGTGTGCGAGTGATTCTCTAATGACACAATCTTCCTTCCGCCGGAAATATGTCACTACAAGCAAGTTCCTTTTTTATTTTATATTTCTCCAAAACAAATTTAATAGTATGTAATGTGCACAGTAGCAGCAATATAGCGCGTCGTTCCATTCGTGGAAACTCATGTCTTGAAAGATAAGAAATCTTGGAAAAGCAGAAAGTGTGGGCACAAAGCAGAAGGTCCAGCCTTGGGAACTGCTTAATAATATAGAAGCCAGCATCACTAACGGCGATTGGAAATTAGAAGTGGCTGGCAAAAATGTACAAACACAAAGAGTACCTGGGTTCGTGGGATGTAAAGGAGATGGTGAGGGCGGGGGAGGGGTTGGGGGTGGGTGCTACAAAGTGGTAAGTTTGTTTATGTTCTCTTAGCGAATTTCGACAGAGAAGTTAAGGTTCAGTCTACCAACGTATGTGTGGTACTAATACCGTATTCTTTTGAGATTTTGATTCAGTACTGGCAAGATGTAGTGCTTACAGTGCACTATGTCTTCTGATACGGGCAAAAATAAATTTGTTACTTTCATTGACCTGTCTTAATTCCATCCTTGGCTTTAGCAATGTGAAAGTGACTGAGGTTTGAGCGATGATAGTAATAACATTCCTTATGCAGCCAGTCCCTGTCATAAATGGTGTGAAAATATTGCTCATAGGGTCGTTTGGCGCTTGCATTTTCAGTAGGCTTGGCAGGCTGACATGTTTATAGCAACGTCTGGCCCAGTGAGGAAAGCAATGTGAAACTACCTCACTCCTCATTTCCCTAGTATGCCTCTTCAGTGGCAACTAAACTATCTTTGACAGCTGTTGGCGTAGCTGTTGAGGATCAAACCAACCTTCAGGCTGAATACCCAAGATACAACATACTGACAAATAAAACTTTCACCGAAGGAACAATATTACACATGTTTTACTGTTAAAGAGAAGTATGGCGTGATTATACAATTAAATCTCGTTTAGTATTTGGCTAGACAGTAAGAAACTGACGCACACTAAAGAGACTGCCAAATTGACGAATGTGCAGCAAGCGGCTGAATCATACCAATCTACGGCCATCACTGGCACCAAGACAGAAACTGTTCTCATATTAGAGCAAAACAGATTTTCATATCGCTCTCAAATGAGCTCTAGGTTGACACCACTGAAGTCACAGATGGCAGTGATTCGGAGTTAGCGCATAGAACATTTACAGGACGCCCGTCCCGGAGCTGTCCGTCAAGTAATCGATTTGTCTCAGTTCCTGTGTCACTCTGGTGCCAACTGAAACTCCAATGGCTACTGAAGATGCAGTACAAGCCATAACAGCCAAGCGGCGAATTCAGCGGTTTTCCCTCTCCGTAGTGGCCCATGTGCGGTCGGACTCGGTCTTCCCGTGACCATTGTTCCAACACCGATGCACTGAGGGTACATCCCTGCCAAATCTTTATGCAGTATCACGGATAAACACCCACTTTCGCGTAGCACTTTTACACGGCCTCTTTCAGACACAGTAAGCTGCTGATGCTCCCTTCTTTGTCTCCTAAAAGGCATGTTCTAACGCCTACTTCACAACAATGACTACCGCTCACGAAGTGTACAGCGCGTATTTAAAGGAAACTTGCCCTACATGGTCATAGCGACGCTACCAGCACCACTCTTTTTCGACTTACGCGAAAATTTGAACAGGCGTCATCTTTCAGGTGTGCAAACACGCCTTACGAATATCGTTTATCCAGTGCGACTGCTTTTTGGTGTCGGGATTAAATTTTCTGCCAGTGTATATCCAAGGGTTATGACTACATAGTACGCCGCGATCTCACCACTGGGTTCAGTGGTTCAAATCCCGGTCACTCCATGTGAAATTTTTGATGGACAAAGCGAATGCGGGGTAGGTTTTTCTCCGGATACTCCGGTTTTCTGTGCCGTCTTTCATTCCAGCAACACTCTGCAACATCATTCCACTTCATCGGTCACTTATTGCCCCTACAAGAGTCTAGCTCCTGAGGGAGCAGTAGTTTCGTGTATTGCCACATAGCTCTGTAAGAAAATAATCGGAACATTTCGGAAAACTTCGATGAGGGAACTTTAGTTTCAAACTGTGGCATGTTATATCGTGAGAGCGCTGGTGCAATGTATCTTGTTCATGATCTTGTTGTCTACGATATAAATAAAGGTTTCGGAATGCGCGGTCGTTTCAACTGCCAAATTGACGGAGGAGCTGCAGTTCAAATCGTCCCGCTAGATGTCAGACTATCTCTCAGTTCCTCAGCACGATTTTTTTGAATTGGCATTACGAAAATAACTTGCACATACAAGAAAACCTTCTTCATCATCTTTATATTAACGTCATCATCATCATCATCATCATCATCATCATCATCATTACCACCATTTCACTGGATTCTTCTAAGATGCAGATGACTCGAAATGCCTGCGTTGCTGTTGACACGAAGTGTCGATTCGCTCCATGGTCTTGGACTCCTCATAAAAGCACATTAGAAAGATATAAAATTGCTTTTTGAGTAGAAAAGTGACATTTCAATGACGTCTAATAGAAACAAAGTATGACACAGTAACTCAAGAAGACCTCATACGTGTCAGGTCATTGAGACTGGGAAGTTCATGTACTAGTAAAAATGAAAATACTCCATAATATGTATATGTATTCATTGGCTTTACGTCGTACCAACAGAGATAACTCTTATGCTGATGATGGGATAGGAGTGGGAACGAAGCGGCCGTGGCCTTAATTAAGGTACAGCTCCAGCATTTGCCTGGTGTGAAAATAGGAAAACCGCGGAATACTCTATTCACAGCTCCCTACAGCAAATTTGAACTCCCTAATGCAAGTTCACTGCTGCTGGCCCCTAACCGCATTACTCACTCCTTACATTTACCTTGCTCTTGCGCTAAGCGGTGGTAAACTACCCGAAGTTTTCCGAAGTGCTCCGATTATTTTCTTACAGCGCTTTGCAGCCAAACACGAAACTATTGCTCTCTCAGGAGCTAGACTCTTGTACTGCCCCAGAGGAATGCGACAGGCTTCGGCAGCCGGCACAGTTCATATCCTCACTGCTAGATAGCGGCTTCATTCATTCCATTCATGACCCGGTCGAATGACTGGAAACACGCTGTGGATATTCACATTCATGACTACATTGTTAAGGAAAACACGGTAACGCTAAGTCGGAGATACTGACAATTCATTCATATTTTTCGGCTACTTTGTTTCGGAAATAGGCAGAGTGATCCCTTAACATTACAATAAATAAAATAAATAGAAAATTATAATAAAATCCTCCACCCTTCTGACTTAAGATGGCTTTATACCGACTTCACTGTGAATTACCAGCGAGACACTCTTTTAGAAGTTGTCAAAATGAACCCCTTTTTTCATAAAGAGTTTTAACCAGTGTTACAATTACACTTCAGAGTATCGGTAGTTAACATCTCTTTGATATGTCCTATTTTTTAAAAGAAACGACAGACGAAGACTGTTCACATTGTGAATGGTTTCCCTTTCATACGTTACGTAACTTCCAAGATAAGCTGAGATAAATTTAATTATTTCCTTCAGAAGGATGTCATTTATGGTGTGACGTAATCCCTTAAGGCTATGACTGTGTGATGGAGATGTTGTAATTAGAACTGTGAGAGATCTGGATGTAGAAAGCAGGACAAATGTTCTCATTCATTGATTGTTGTCAGTCAGGCCTTTTAAGGATAGAGAAGTGTAAGTAAAGATTTATTGTGACATTCGATGTTTACCTCACAAAATTAATTAAAATTCAGCCATAGATCACCCAGCAGGATGTCGATTTCTGTGCCATATGGTAGAGTAAAATGGAACTTCAAAATTGAAACACAGTCAGCCTAAATGGCAGGCAGCAAATGAAAAGAAAGATTATTCTTACTCCAAATAAACTTTCAACTTAGTAGCTGACACTGAACATCCCATTGCCTTATTGTAATTCCTCTTAAAACAATAATCACCACCACCACCTTCCATATGTGCAATGTGTACTGAACATGAGCAAATACGTTGAGGGATTCTTCCGTTTATTTTTTAACAATTTGTTTTACGTCTCACCGACACAGATAGGTCTTATGGCGACGATGGGATAGGAAAGGCCTAGGAGTTGGAAGGAAGCGGCCGTGGCCTTAATTAAGGTACAGCCCCAGCATTTGCCTGGTGTGAAAATGGGAAACCACGGAAAACCGTCTTCAGGGCTGCCGATAGTGGGATTCGAACCTACTATCTCCCGGATGCAAGCTCACAGCCGTGCCCCTAACCGCACGGCCAACTCGCCCGGTGTGAACATTATTGAAAACCACGTACGTGACACTCGTTCAAAAATGTATTTGAGAAACAAGCTGTATTATTGTTCTGTTTGTTTGTGAATATTGTTATTATATAGGAATGGGGCGAGTTGGCCGTGCGCGTAGAGGCGCGCGGCTGTGAGCTTGTATCCGGGAGATAGTAGGTTCGAATCCCACTATCGGCAGCCCTGAAAATGGTTTTCCGTGGTTTCCCATTTTCACACCAGGCAAATGCTGGGGCTGTACCTTAATTAAGGCCACGGCCGCTTCCTTCCAACTCCTAAGCCTTTCCTATCCCATCGTCGCCATAAGACCTATCTGTGTCGGTGCGACGTAAAGCAACTTGCAGAAGATTATATAGGAATGTTTGCGTTAATAGTTGTGGGTACAGCCGAAGTTGGAGAGCCAGGAAAAAACTAATCTGCTCCATGAGGTACCTCTTCATGTTGAGAAATTAGGGCTGATTACTTTTACAGTGAAACCTCCGTGGATCAGGCGGCAGCTCGTCGGCCTCTCATCTGTGGGGTTCGTGGTTTAATTCCCGGTCACTCCATGTGCGATTTGTGCTGGACAAAGTGGAGGCGAGATAAATTTTCTCCGGGTACTCCGGTTTTCCTTGTCATTCCAGTAACACTCTCCAATATCATTTCATCTGTCAGTCATTAATCATCGCCCAGAGGAGTGCGACAGGCTATCCCATCCTCGCAGCTAGAAGTGGGACTCATTCACTCCATTCCTCACCCGATCAATTGTCTGGAAACAGGTTGTGGATTTTCATTCACATGTACAGTACGTTAGAATTTGTCAGGCAGTCACTCTAGCTTGCTCTCGTATTGCCCAGCCTGTGGAAGGCGACCTTGCCAGTCTCAAGTGCGGTTCGCCGTTAATTGTAGAACCCTGTATATCAGAATTCCTAAATCCATGGACATTGACTGTACATAGAAGGAACAAGCAATGACCTGAAAAAAGCTTGTAACATTATTTTTATAATAATACTGTATATTTCGCTTCCTTTATTTCTAATCTTTTCACGTGACAGTTCCACTGGGCTGGTCATTGTAATTACTCTCTACGATGTTCTGGCCGTGAACAATGGAAGAAGACACAGGCAGAAGTAATAATACTGAACGAAATAAATGAAATAAATGAATGACACAGGAGGAGTTTAATTGTTTTGTCGCACACTTGAGGAAGTCACTTATCTTTGACGAGTTATCTTTCGTCGCCATGTTTACTCCTATCTTCCCTGTTAGTCATCTTATTACTGTCGTTGCTCTTATTATTATTATCATATATTTTTGAATGAGTATGACAAAAGGGACATCGTGACATATTTCTCGTTATTGTTATTATTATTATTATTTGCTTCCCTATTTTCTTTTTTATTCGTTTATCTTTCTTGATGATCAGCATCAGCAGAGCAGGAGGTTCTTAAAGGAAGTCATTAAGTGAGCGGTCTGCTGTGGGGGTAATGAGCGAGCGAAGAAGGAAACGCTTCAGTAACATTTGAGTATATTCAGAGGACAATCCGCCATTAACCGCCTCGCTCTGTGTCTTACAACGGATTTTAGAGAACGTTCTCTGCTTTTAAAAGAAAATGAAAAGTCGCGGTTCAGAAATTTCAATGGGGACAGACTAGGCATGTTAATTCTTTGTCCAAACCATTTAGGGCGTCCTGGTCAAAAACCGCGTTTACTTACAAGGAAATACTCCCATTCCGGCCACTTAACTATCCACCTATCTATATATATAGACGTTTGTGTCCGTATATTTCACCTCGCAGCCAAAACTACCCACCGCAGACCACTGTGTGTGCTAGTAGGCTCGTGTTTGCCATCGTGCTCTATATTGGTTGTGTGTATGTACCTGTGGTGGTGTGGGAGATATGGGGGGTTGACAGTGGCCAAATACATATCAAAATCCAGCTTTGTTCGTATATTTCACCCTGCAGCTAGAACCGTCCACCACAAACCACTGGTGTTTGTGTGTGGTAGTAGCCTCGAGTCTCCCATCGTGCACTATAGTGGTTTTATGTATGTAGCTGTGGTGGTGTGGGAGATACGGATGTTGAAATTGGCCTACTATATCTAAAATCAGACGTGTGTGTTCGTATATTTCACCTTGGAGCCACAACTATACATCGCAGACCACTGGTGCTTGTGTGTGGTAGTAGGCTCGAGTGTCCCATCGTGCACTATACTGGTTACGTGTATGTAGCTGTGGTGGTGTGGGAGATATGAAATTTGCCTACTATATATACAATCAGACGTGTGGGTCCGTATATTTCACCTTGCAGCCACAAATACCTACCACAGACCACTGGTATTTGTGTGTGATAGTAGCACCGAGTCTCCCATAATGCATTATGGTGATTGCGTGTCTGTAGCTGTGGTGGTGTGGGAGATGTGTGGGTTGAAATTGCAGACTTGGTCATTGAATGTATTAATATGAGTGAGAATATCTTGGAAGGATCGGAGTGAGAATGTACTCTAGAACGCTGTGATGTGTAATAGAGAGTTATGCGGTTCGAATCATGCTTCAGCTGATTCAGAGAACTACAGATTTCTGGTTGTCTCCAAGCAGGTAGATGGGTAGCTAAAACTTCTTCAAACACTGTAAAAGGTTGTTAATGAAAACATTTTGTCACCCCAGTCAGAACTACAGTAGTACTCTACTCTGTTTACTTGATCCACCTGCAAGTGATGTATAATACCCAGTCAGGAGTTACGTTGAACAAACTCGGCGGTGTCATTGTGTAGGATATTAGTAATTTCCAAGCTTTTCGGCTGTTGTTTTTAATATCTAACTCTGCCACCGAATCGCATCGTTCTTCTCACCTGGAGTTTTCCTAAAGCATGCATCAGATCTTCACCAGTCTGTAGTGTGATTTGGAGGGAGAAGGGATTCTCTTCGGAATGTTCTTCATATTTGTCCAGAAGCATCTTCGAATCTTCCTGTAAACGTGGGATACCGGATGTTCTGCAGCTCCTAGGAATATGTCTTCATGAGGCGTCCTTGACTGCTACAACAAATCTATCATAAATCCCCAGAATTTGACCAATTACTATAACTCCTTTTTCGAGGTAAATCGTAAACCTCTCCCATTGTGAAGTTTTAAATTAAATTGCATTTTATAACTAGCATATGCACCCGTTCCTCGCACGGGAATTGATAATCGATTTCACGATTCCTTAACGAATTTATGCGAACTTACAGGCCTGTATTCACACGTTTAATACGGCATGTTAAACTGATATTTTTCTACGAAAGGAGGTGGCAGTAACGTGAAGTGCGAAAAAGCTGAACAAAGTGGAGACAGAATGGGATTGATCACAGAGTTTATTGAACGATACAGCCCTGGTCCGAAGTTGTGCGTAATTCTCCCTATTTCTAGGTTACATATTGTTCATCTGAAACCTGGAGTGTCACTGTGGCTGAAGACTTATGAAACTAGTCGTTGACGATAACCTCCTTATTATCTGTTCTATCGTAAGGAGTGGAATAGCTCTTTAGTTAAAACATTTAACCCAGCTTGAAATTACGTACATGATATCTCCCTTATTATCCTCCTATCGAAAAGGTCCGCATGAGAAAAAATATTTTAAAAATTGATTTTCTATTAAGACTGCTAGTTTTCCATTAAGGTTGGTCATGTATATTTTGTGGGAGGGTGAAATCACTGATTCGACTTCCTATAAACTCCCAAACCAATCCGCGATTCAGAAATAATATTGACCCTAACACCTACCCGAGGACAGATATAAAGTTTGGTAGATTTATACAGATTAGTTTCCCGGTTATAAGAACTCAACATACGGTCGAACAGACAAATCGACAAACAAACAAAAAATTTAAGAATAATGTCCGCTCGAAGTTAGACATATATCTAATAGCTTTCAAGTTATAAGAACTCAGACAGACAAACAAACAAACAAACAAACAAACAAACAAACACCAATTCTAAAAATGTATGCATATGGTCCTTATCACACCTGCCAGGATAGTCAGTGTACCGACACACAGTCGTTGCGATTTTATTTGTATGGATAGATAAGGAATGTGCTATTCGTACTGCACCTTTTGGGCTATGTCCACTGCAAAACTGTCCGTTAATGATATCTCCCTTATTAATCATGCTATCGAAAAAGTGCACACGAGGGAAAAGTTTTAGAAATGGATTTCCATCAATGTTAGTTGATTTCCAGTCAGGCTGGTCTTGTATACAACCTGTGACAATAAAATTTGGTGAATGAAGTCAAGAACGGTCGATCCGGCAACACTGGCGACACGGAACGCTGCACCTGCGTAGCAGCAGGCTTTGACCACCTGCTCCCAACGTTGTTCAGTTGAGCATCGTGTGTGTGCCGTGCAAGACCTGTTTGACACAGTGCGTGTTTAGTGCGTTGGTTCTGAACTGCACTGCGAACAGGAACATGAACGACCAAAAGATCTATGTACAGTTTTGTTTTAAGCTTGGCAAGATACCGAAAAAAACGCATGCGATGCTGGTACGTGTTTATGAAGATCAAGCACTGTCCATGAAGTGTGTGTACGAGTGGTTCGCTCACTCATAGCCAATATCGTCAAAGAGTTCATAACAGAAACGGGGGTGGTGCAACTTGAACATCCCAACAATCAATCAATCAATACTGATCTGCATTTAGGGCAGTCGCCCAGGTGGCAGATTCCCTATCTGTTGTTTTCCTAGCTTTTTCTTAAATGATTTCAAAGAAATTGGAAATTTATTGAACAGCTCCCTTGGTAAGCTATTCCAAACCCTAACCTCCCATTCCTATAAATGAATATTTGCCCCGCTTTGTCCTCTTGAATTCCAACTTTAATTTATATTTTGATCTTTCCTGCTTTTAAAGACGCCCTACTCTAATTCTCTGAGATCTTTTATCTAGAAATATAGCAACCCATTCAGTCACTCTTTTGTCTAGTCCAACTGCCCTATCAAATACTTTAGACAGGTCAATTGCGATACAGTCCATTTGACCTCCTGAATCCCAGATATCTGCTATACCTTGCTGGAATCCTACAAGTTGACCTTCAGTGGAATAACCTTTCCTAAAACCGAACTGCCTTCTATCGAACCAGTTATTAATTTCGCAAACATGTCTAATATAATCAGAAAGAATGCCTTCCCAAAGCTTACATGCAACGCATGTCAAAGTTACTGGCCTGTAATTTTCAGCTTTATGTCTATCACCCTTTCCTTTATACACACAGGGGCTACTATAGCAACTCTCCATTCATTTGGTATAGCTCCTTCAACCAAACTGCATAAAGGTAGAACTTACGCTCTCGTACAACCCAACATCCCTCCTAAACCATAGTATTATACGTAGGCCTAAGTTTCATCGGTCACGAGGTCTAATATTTTCAGTAATCCGAATGAGGCTAAATCATTCCCTTCATATCTACATCGCATAGGGAGTTTGTATTCACCGCGCTGTCGATGCCAGTATGCGGAGGATGGACATCTTAACCAGATTTTGTTTAAGTGTGGCCTTTATGATGCTTCTCGAAGCCGCTTTCTATCTGAACTATATTATCTACAAGTGCCGTTCCCGACAAGCGCTGCATTGGTGTGGCAAGGTGAAAACAATTATTCAGTTCTCAATGCTGTGATGCACTTTTTGAGAACCGCGAATATAAGAATTTGACTTTGTACGCATCGCATTGTTGCCAGTGTTTTGTTTGTTTTCCCCCTCTCCTCCCGGAAGAGAGATTCAGTGTGGTCAGGGGGGTGACACTTCATAGGGAGCGTCCGAAGCAGTTCCGAGATGTGCCACTCAATCTCCGCCAACTAGTGAGAACTAAAATTCTCTTTTAGATGGTTAATTTAGAAGGCAGAGGTTGGCATTACACATTCAGTTGTGTGGTACAGCAAATTCAAAACACAACACCGTTATCGTTGCGCGCGAAGGGACCTTGGTCGTACGGTATGTAATAGTGCTTGTTAGACGAAAATTTGTTGAGATTCTTTCGCACTGAACGAGATTTTTGATCCAGTTTTTTGAGAGTATGGTGTGAAATTATAATTATACGCGTCCTTAGTGTGAAGAATTAGTATTATGATCATGAATGTACTTCACATTGAACTACCTAGCTGTTGCAAGTAAACGTCTGTGTGATTGTGCTTCTTACCTGCTGTTTGGAATAAATAAATTCAAAATATAAACTGTGTGCATTATGCTGTGTTTTACTTCCTCCTTTCCTTCTCGTGTTTTCCATTCCCATACATAAAAGTCGTGGGAAGGGTTCAACGAACGAAAGAATGAGGTTATGTTAGATCGTGATTTAGGCAAGATCTCAATCCTCCAGACTTCTTCCTGTTCCCACGACTCAAACTCGCTTTGAAAGGAAAGAGATTTGACGATATTCCTGACATCCAACGAAACTTGACGAGGCTGTTGGACACCATCCCAAAGCAAGCCTTCTTGCAAAGTTTCCAGGACATGTGTCGCCGATCTGAGCAGTACACGGTTATGGTGGTGGTGGTGGTGGTGGGGGACTATTTCGAAAGACAGTAAGGTCACTTTAGTGCATTGTTCATCTATGTTGATAGCACAGAACTATTCACCGAACTTTATTGTCACAGGTTGTATATTGTGGGAGAGTAAAATCACTGTTTCGGTTCCCTATAAACCCCCAGTCCTTTCCGAGAATTTGACATGGTATGAACCTAAAACTTACCTTTGGACAGGTGGGTGCTCAATATGAAGTTTGGTTGAAATATCTCCCGTATTTTTCAAGTTACAAGAAATACGCTTTACACGCACCCGCTCTTGAGTTAAGTCCGGTGGAACTTGTACCGAAAAACGACCCGTTAATGATATTTCCCTTATTAACCCTCGTATCGAAATGACGCACATGAGAAAAAAGATTTAGAAATTGATTTCCATTAAGGCCGATAGATTTCCATTAAGTTTGGTTGTGTAGGTATATTTTGTGGGAGTTCAAAATCACGGTATCGATTGCGTATAAACCCCCAGTCAGTTCAGGGATTTAGAAACAATATTTTCCCTAAAACCTACCCAAGGAGATGTGGATTCTAAATATGAATTTTGGTAGAAATATATAAAATAGTTTTCAAGTTATAGACAAACAAACAAACAAACAGACACCAAAGCTAAAGAATATGCGGATGGTGATTATTACACCTGAAACGGATAACTACATGGAAATTTCGCCAAAATAGTCAATGTACAGACACATGGTCGTTACGATATTATTTATGTAGAAGAATGATAGTTATAGGTTTCAGAACTGTTTCTACAACGCAAATTTTGGCTCGGTTTTGTGCAGAAATCCATAAATTAATTTCACCAATTGCTGCCACTTTGAGGAGAAACACTACTACATCACGATTGAAGAAAACGATGTCAAATTTCCCTAGTGGAAAATCAAATGATCATAAATATACACTGACTGACAGAGCAAATGCAACACCAAGAAGGAGTGGTTCGAAAGGGATGAAAGTTGGGGAAAAAACAGAGACGGCACGGACGAATAATTGATGTTTATTTCAAACCGATATGCAGGTTACACAATGCGCACGGCATCGACTCAGTAGGATGTAGGACCACCGCGAGCGGCGATGCACGCAGAAACACGTCGAGTAACAGAGTCAAAAAGAGTGCGGATGGTGTCCTGAGGGATGGTTCTCCATTCTCTATCAACCATTTGCCACAGTTGGTCGTCCGTACGAGGCTGGGGCAGAGTTTGCAAACGGCGTCCAATGAGATCCCACATGTGTTCGATTGGTGAGAGATCCGGAGAGTACGCTGGCCACGGAAGCATCTGTACACCTCGTAGAGCCTGTTGGGAGATGCGAGCAGTGTGTGGGCGGGCATTATCCTGCTGAAACAGAGCATTGGGCAGCCCCTGAAGGTACGGGAGTGCCACCGGCCGCAGCACATGCTGCACGTAGCGGTGGGCATTTAACGTGCCTTGAATACGCACTAGAGGTGACGTGGAATCATACGCAATAGCGCCCCAAACCATGATGCCGCGTTGTCTAGCGGTAGGGCGCTCCACAGTTACTGCCGGATTTGACCTTTCTCCACGCCGACATCACACTCGTCTGCGGTGACTATCACTGACAGAACAGAAGCGTGACTCATCGGAGAACACGACATTCCGCCATTCCCTCATCCAAGTCGCTCTAGCCCGGCACCATGCCAGGCGTGCACGTCTATGCTGTGGAGTCAATGGTAGTCTTCTGAGCGGACGCCGGGAGTGCAGGCCTCCTTCAACCAATCGACGGGAAATTGTTCTGGTCGATATTGGAAAAGCCAGGGTGTCTTGCACATGCTGAAGAATGGCGGTTGACGTGGCGTGCGGGGCTGCCACCGCTTGGCGGCGGATGCGCCGATCCTCGCGTGCTGACGTCACTCGGGCTGCGCCTGGACCCCTCGCACGTGCCACATGTCCCTGCGCCAACCATCTTCGCCACAGGCGCTGCACCGTGGACACATCCCTATGGGTATCGGCTGCGATTTGACGAAGCGACCAACCTGCCCTTCTCAGCCCGATCACCATACCCCTCGTAAAGTCGTCTGTCTGCTGGAAATGCCTCCGTTGACGGCGGCCTGGCATTCTTAGCTATACACGTGTCCTGTGGCACATGACAACACGTTCTGCAATGACTGTCGGCTGAGAAATCACGGTACGAAGTGGGCCATTCGCCAACGCCGTGTCCCATTTATCCTTCGCTACGAGCGCAGCACAGCGGCGCATTTCACATCATGAGCATACCTAAGTGACGTCAGTCTACCCTGCAATTGGCATAAAGTTCTGACCACTCCTTCTTGGTGTTGCATTTGCTCTGTCAGTCAGTGTATTTCTAGGTCACGGCCATCCACCAACGGCTGCTAATTTCAGATGACCGCCAGCGGTAGGACTTAGCCTGCATGGTTGCTAGGAAACAACACTTTACATCACAGCGTGCACGGTTGCTAGGAAATACTGTCTGGCCTGGCAAATATCCTTTTCCACCTTGTAGGCAATTTGTTCAGTTTCTGGACCGTATGTTCTTTCGCTATCTGACATATGTGACACGTTCTAAGAAAGTCGCCGATGGCTTTGAAGACATAATATCTTGTAATCGATATAGGCCTAGTTTTTCCTTGTAGTAGCCTCCTCATGGGAGAATTGTAATAATCAAGTAATATTTTTTGCGTTGTAATCAATCATATCACTTTCTTTCATTGCTGAATTATTATTATTATTATTATTATTATTATTATTATTATTATTATTATTATTATTATTATTATTATTATTATTATTATTATTATTGTTGTTACGATGTTTTGTGGATTTGCAGAGGTGAAAGAAGGTACTGGCTGGAATAGGTCTCAACTTACAAAATTAAAGTTACTTTTAAAACTTTAACAAAGGTTATATTTTCTTTTCAAAATCAACAGATAACAACAACAGAGTAACAGATACCAAGTAGCAAGGAAACAATTTAAGAAATTACAATTGTTGCAAGATTTGGGCTTCGAGCCCCAAGATTAATTTCTGAGCTCTCAGCTCACCACCACAATAGCTACAGGGCAGAAAACCCCTAAGTACAAGGAGCACTCGCTCCTAATTACAATGTTAAGAGGGAAAGAGCAGACCCGTTCTCAATTTTACAAGCCTATCAAAGGCTACAACAAACTTCTTTCCTAACTGCCCTTAAGGCAACATGCAGAGAAACAGGGGTATCTTGTACCCAACCTACAGGGCCTTCACATGAAGAAAACAAACTCTGGGTTAATTAAATGGCCCAAAAAAACCAAATTGACTGGAGGCGTAGCTTGCACTCCTACGTGAAACTTCTTAAAACCTAGGTGGCACTCGGCCAGTTATACAGGGGCTAATCGCATACTAGGGAGGTGACTAGTTGGCAAATAAGTTTAAGACTTTAAGAAGGAAGAGAAAAACGGTTACGAAAACATAGTCACCTCAAATTCAAAATGAAGGGGAGTTCGAGAGGGTTAAGCACTCTCTATCCCAAATTGCGGCTAATTTACATGAATACAGTAAGGTTTACATTAAAAAGTATTCGAACCTTCCCCCGCGGGTTAAAACTGCTGAGCTAGCAAGAAATGAAGATGTTAACAGGCCATTACCTTGTAGATGAACTGCTGCTTGGAGAAAGAGGCGCTTCCCGCCCCTGCTATATATGTTCACACACTGCGAAATATGTTACTGAAGTGGCCCCGAGACCAGAAAATCAGCAGTTTTTATACCCTCGTGGAAAATTCGAGACCTTTCAAGAATGAAAAGGACACACCCCTTAAACTTTATTGGTAGACTAGGAATTACACATGGAAACCTGAGGAAGAAAGCTATGATTGGAGGAAAATTAATTACAGAAATTACTGATTGGTTAAATTCAAAACTGGCGGAAAGAGAAGGGTTGTACTGCCAACCCAAAAATGACTAAAAGAAATTTAACAAAGAACAAACTTATGAATACCAAATTTCTTCAAAAAAAAAAAAAAAAACCAGTTCCTTCACTTCGCACTAGGGTGCACAATTATAGTTCTTAAGTAGTGCCATCTAGAAGAGAATGTCCACACTTCTTGCTACAGAGCAAACAAATACAAATCGAAATATACATAGTTGAGAACACTTCAAAATTTACAGTAGAGCATCTGCCGAGGAACCAATGATTTAATACAGATTTTAAAGTTCAGAGTTTCTCCTGTAGAGAGGTTTCAACTGGCGCAATATTTGAATTCGCGGCGTGGAGGTGTACCGCCCGGTACAATTATTATTAACACCACATCCTTGGACTCTACTCTTTGCTGATGATGTTATGGTGGCCTCTGAATCCCGCCAAGATTTGCAACAACTAGTCCAACATTGGAAGAACTCCTTGGACATATATGGCCTGCGATTTATCGTCGGGAAGACTGAGTAGCTAGAGTGTGGGATACAAAGTGATGGGTCAGTTAACATCGAAGGCGTTGAGATTCTCAAAACAACTCAATTTAAATATCTGGGATCGCTTATCCAGTCGGATGGTGTCACGCTCCCAGATGTTCGAAGCAGTGGCACCAAATCACAGGAGTCCTTTTTGATCGCAGGGTTCCTACGTATCTGAAATCCAAAATCTATAGAACCAGCAGTAGACCAGTGGCACTCTATGGAGCCGAGTGTTGGCCAATCACAAGGAGACACGAACAACAACTGCATGTCACGGAGATGAAGATGTTTCCCTGGCCAATAGGACTCACTAGACTGGATCGCATCGGAAATAAGGATGTTTGGATGGTATTTGGTGTGGCTCCAATCCCTGAGAAAACGTGAGAGAATCGTTTGCGATTGTATGGTCACGTGCTACGTAGAAACGGTTCTTCAGCTGCGAGAAGGGCATTACACTTAAGTTTCGAGGACCGCAGAACACGAGGGCGACAAAAAAAAGCGCTGGTTCGACACTCTGCGGAAGGATATGCATGCCGCGAAAGTCTCTCCTAAAGATGCACAATTCCGCATCAAGTGGAAAAGGTAGTGTATAACAGCAGACCCTGCAATTAAGGGGGATAAATACTAAGAAAACGATTATTATTATTATTATTATTATTATTATTATTATTATTATTATTATTATTATTATTTGCTAGTTGCTTTACGTCGCACCGACACAGATAGGTCTTATGGCGACGATGGGACAGGAAAGGCTAGGAGTGGGAAGGAAGTGGCCGTGGCCTTAATTAAGGTACAGCCCCAGCATTTGCCTGGCGTGAAAATGGGAAACCACGGAAAACCATTTTCAGGGCTGCCGACAGTGGGGTTCGAACCTACTATCTCCCGAATACTGGATACTGGCCGCACTTAAGCGACTGCAGCTATCGAGCTCGGTATTATTATTATTATTATTATTGAAGAAGATAAAAGGAAAACATAAACTACATGATATAAAGCAAAGTCATCTCCATACAGGCCATGAAGGCCCCTGGAGGGGTGGAAGGTAAAGGTTTCCACTATCCGTAACCTCGGCACTTGATGGGGTAGAGTGGTTAGCTCTAACCCCGGCCGTCTTTGCCCCCAGGAATTAACCTGCTACTCATTTACGGTGTAGGATGAGTGAACCTCAGGGCCATGTGCACCTCCGAAAGTGGAAAAGTCGTTTCTTAGATATTTCGATTTCCTGACGGGGAATCGAACCCACGTCCTTCTGAGTGAACCGAGCACGCCTTTACCACCTCAGCCTGACAGCCCGTAATCTACTTGATATAGGTTCAGAAAATATCCTAGAAACTTCTATTTATATATTTCGTAACAATTTTCAAGTGTAACGTTTGACCTTCGTTTTACGGTACTAGTATTTCATGCACGGAACTTCGGCGAGAAAAGTTTTTCTGCGTCTACCTAATTCAGTTAGATAACATTGTCAAATAACAGTTCATTGTTTTTGGAGATTGAAACTATCTCGTGTTAGATCGACTGTTTTAATTACATATGATTCTTAATTTATAATTTGTTAATAGAAAATAACTGAGACTCTTGGAATTGTCACAGAAATTGGTCAGAATTATAATTTTCTTCAAAGATTGTGATGTAATACTCCAAACCTCCTAACAGTTGTGGGATGCACCGACATGTGTGGAATTGGTTTTCTTGCAGAGAAGAGAAAGAGGCAGCATGACGACAAAAGTGTGAAATATTTGCTAAAAGTTAAATTGAATTATAACTGCAGCTGCAGTGACTCATATAAACTCATAAAATCCATGAAAATGCCTCACGAAAACTGCATCCTCATAAAAAATGCACATGGATTATGCTTTAGTAAAATTTCAAAATTTTCCTCGATTTTTCCAGAAATAGGGTAATCTATATAATACTAACTTTGTTGTTAGTTCTCAAGGATCAGAGCCTTCCGTTTCGATTTTAATAAAGGTTTGTGAGAGTTGCTGACGGTACCATTCAAGGGATATTGAGATGCGACAGTCAGGTAGTGTAAGAGGTTCGTGTTCTACTGACGTATTGAAGTCTCCTCAGCCCTCACAAGACGCAGGCGGTTTAATTAGTCTCACCTCACATCACCGGCTACTAATTATGAACTGCTGCCCGGGAGCTGGTGAGAGGAAGGGGGGGGCGGTACTCGGCACGGTTCCTGCCCGTGACCAATCAGCAAAGGCGGGGCCCGGATAATACTACCACCTGAGACATAGGTCAAATACCTGCCTATCTCAAACTTCGACAAGAATTTTCTTTAATTTCATTTGGATTGTGGTACTTCGTCATAAAACGGAAAGCACAATTCAAATAAATCGGTCAGAGGTGAGAACATCCCTTGGTCTTCCTTGTTGTGTCCTTGTCAAATATCTTCCTCTATAAAGAAGACCAACATTTTTAAGTGAAATATTGTGCAACACATTTTATGAAATTGCATTTGGAACAATATGGGCTTAACACCGTTCTCCACTCTTGAGCAGTTTTCAAGAAATCATTTCTTAAATTTCTTAAATATAATGTTAATCATTTGCACAGTAAGTATTTCATTAGCTTTTGTTTGAAAATAATATTTACTAATCAACCACTTAATCAAATACAGTAGTACGTAGATCACAAATGTGTTTTGTTTATGGTTCAATATCACGGAATTCAGGAACTGTTTTGAACAAAACTAACAAATCAATAGATATTAATATCTGCACGTCAATCAAACATAGGTACAAATTGGTACCTGCAAATATCAGAGTTCTCTGTCAACTTAGTTCATATCTCCTCAGTGTGGAGTAAAGCCTCCCCATGTATCACTTATAAAGAACATGTGGATATAGTTCCCTTATACACAGCGAGTGGCCAGTTTAGTGGATCTAAGTGAAGAAACCAAAATAGACTCAATTCCCTTCTCCACTGAGTGTTTCATATAAGCTCTGCTTAACAAGATGCCGTAATCTCTATCTCGAAAATCTCCTGAGTAATGTGAAATGCAATAGAAGTTATGGTAGACAGAGTAAAGAAATTTGTAAATTTTAACATCAATAATTTTTCAATAATGCATGAATCATCAAGAAAAGCCTCCGATAAATTGTTAATTCTTTGTAAATTTCGATGTGATATTGTTGCTTTTACATTGTTAATCTATTAATATATTATTAGAAACTTCTGTACTGAAGCTGAAATAGTGCTTGGTGACAACGGACTTAGTATCGGTAGTCTAGATAAGTACAAAAGTTTTTTCATTATGTTAATACTTGTAAATTCATAATTTGTTAATACGTTTACATATTATCTCTTAATTGTCTATCGTTGACAAGTTCACGCAACGCAAAGAATACTGTACATATATACGCTTGTTTTAAGTGATTTGATAGAATCTGAGGATGTTCTTGCAGAACGAAACATGTCATTCTTTGTATAGGAGTGTGTATTATGTTCAGGCATCTTCATAGTGTTATAATTTATATTGAAATTGTTGTGTGTTTGACAGACTGGAAAGTTCTTTGTCTCATTTGACAAGAAATGTTGGAGGCACAAGTTATCAATTTTGTCTGTCTTTTCTAGAAAGTAGTAGTCCATTATCACTTTAAGAAACGAAAAATTCTGTAATATTCAGTTGACCTTAAGAATACGCACTAAATTTTTAATCTTATACATAGTGAACAATTTTTTGAAAGTTTCTCAGTAATATGATGTGTTGAAAGATACATTTTCTGTATGACAAAGTGCAAAGAAATATAAAAGTGAACTGATTCTATGGACTTGTTCTCTAAACGCTTGACAACCTCCTATTAAAATGGTGCTTGAAGCTTGAAGAAAAGATAGGGTGAAAAGTAAAAATATGGCTTCCGATTGAGATGGCTAAATAAAATTCAGGAAACTCAATCGTCAACCCATCTCAATCGAAAGCCATATTTGTTGTCGAGCTAGCCCGGGAGGGCATATTTAGCAAGTGGAGATGCGATTCTTCCCTAATACGTCGGCACTGCATTGTGCTTATCATAGGATAGCTAGCAGTGGTGCCGCTACAGGTGTGCTAGCCGGCCAGTGTCTTGGGAAGGTGCAGTATCCAACTGATGAGCCCATGGCGCATTGGGGCAAAACACTGGTAAATTTTGACGATTGAGTTTCTTGAATTTCATTTAGCGTGAAACGTAATTTAATTTTTGAAAGAGGAAGAACTGAATAACTTTTCAAAGCCGAAAGTGGAAAATTTGATTGCTAAATTTTCAGTCAGGTTTCCCCTTCCTTATGCTGCTCTCAGTCTGTTTACCTCAGGTTTTATTGTGTACTGTCGTTTGAACCTGTCTCCGGAGGTCATCCTCTGATAACATAGACAGCCCTGATTAATTCTCACATTAATACAGGCTCTTAAAGATAATTACAGTAAATTAATTAATGATTACCTTGCCATTGTGCTTCTGGTTCCCACTCTGTTGAACCTACCGCATTCCCATAGTCATTAAATATATATCATTGGAAGACTTTCAAATCATTACTTGCCACAAATGTTCCCATCGCAACGAGCAAGGGAAAATAATGTGGGCAGGAGATAAAAGCAAAGTGAATCACAAGCGTGGTTTCTCTTGTAATCGTTAAGAGAACAATATGAAGAGGTATATAATTTAAAACGCAGCATTTGGGTGGATTCTAGGCTTCTTGTACGTAGGCTGAAGTTCACAGGAAGGAGCGAAATGATATAGTGTGTGTTTTACAGTAATGATCCCTTTGGTTATTATTTGTCGTACAAGGTCAAAGTTCATTCTTCTATTAGTCTTTCCTTTCCTGCTTTAAGAAATAATAGAAGGATAGTTAACGCTGACTTAAGATATTTCTATGGATCAAACAGGAAGCTGAGATTTTTTTAAAAGAACACGAACATGCAGAAGAAAATATAATAATAATGGGTTTGTCATCATCAAAGGACTTGTCGTTTTGCATCAAAAGGTTTGTATAGAGACGGAGGAAAAAAAAATTAAAACATAACGCATGCTACAATTCATTTTGCTTCCATCTGAACATTAATACTATATTAGAAAGAACTCATTTGCTATTGTTAGAACCACGCTACGTTAATTCGTAATCACTGATTCACCAATAACAAAAGGCAGCTTCTTCTTCAATTGTCCACGTGATTTAACAGGAAAGAGGAAGGGAATTATAGACATTATAATGTAAGTCGCCAGCGTTCCTTCTTTGTGATTTCATTTGTTTGCTCAACATCCTGGCTGGATGACGTGTGCAAGAACGAAAGAAGATTGACAGAAGATAATTGAAACACGACATATCCGCCATGTCCCCCTCCATTGTCTCCCATGTATACATTTTTATCTCCTTTAGCTGCTTTCCCCTCTGCCACCAGTTTCAGAGCATGATCATATCCTGATTCAGATCCTCTGTTGTAAGGTACTTGGTCTTCGAATCTAGGCTGTGAGGAAGTTCTATAAATATCAGTGATTTATCGCACTGCAATTGAACAGAATAGAAAAGAAACGTCGGCCACCGCAAAGACAAACTTACACTCGAATGTACATAGTATTTAAATTTTACCTGTTTTCTTCTTCCTCAACTTCTAACGTAGACTCACGTTCGTCGACAACGGGTAAGTGGAAATAAAAATCTTTAGACGTTTTCAGTGTTTGAGTAGAACACGTATAGTATTCAAACGACGAATATGTTTAATGTTTCAATTGACAGATAAAAGAAGGGGCTACATGTTGAGAAGAAATCTGAAGCGTAGTTTGAATGAAATGGCATGCTAAATATATGACGTCACACGCATGCTCTGTCACAAGATGGCGCTCAGTTGCAGGTCAGCTGTCGTTGTGAATACACCGTGCTCAGATGTATAGAATAACACATTTAATGCTGGAAATAAAGATTTAATTAGAATTACGCAGAAACGTGCAAAAGTTAGAGTTGAAAGAAGAAAAGTGAATGATGAAGGAATGAAAGAAACGAAACTTAAAGAGCATAATAGGCGCTAATATTAGAAATTGAAACAGCGGAAAAAAATTAATAAATCCACGAAACCTCCCAAAACACTGCGCACATTACAATACTAAGATCCTACCCCAGCTTTTAGAAATAGTAATTGAATATAGCATGCTTAACGGTTGTTTCCGAGTACAAATATTACTTTGATAACCACTCTCAGAACGCGTCATATTTCCAGTTTAGCCTTCACTTTGGTGAATCACCTGAGTCTCTCCTACACCCGTCCGCAAATGGTTGGTGTTAGAAAGAGTGTCTGACCGTAAAACTGGGCCAGGTTCACATCTCCCTGTAATCGCACCTAGGTGTGAGAAATATGTGGCGGAGAAATAAGAAGACAGTCTGCAATCTTGACAGCTTGTATTGCGGCAGCATCAATGGAAAACTAACATTTTCGTTCACCAGTCGACTTAGCAGCATTTTAACTAGTTCCAGAAGAGTAAAACATGCCCAGGGCTTACGAATACTACATATGTCTGCAGAGGAATAGTGCACAAATGTTCTGACTTTATACCTATAATTTCACAATTCTAATCATTTCCTTGAGCAAGCCGAAGAGGTAAAACTTTCCAAACCGCATACTAAGTAATGCCAACTAAAGACTATTCAGTCTCTCCTTTCCCAACAAGTGCTTGTATGCATTTTATGGTTCATGACCACCTGCCCTTCCTAACTTCATATTATTATCAGTCTAACGTGCGTTAAGGATAGACTTTCGTGCATTGCCTCACTACAAATCAAGAATTGCTCGAGGGTTAAAAAAGGTTTACAGAATTTGTTTCTTAAAGGGGAGGTGATAAAAATGAATTAAAAATTCCGAAATTGGCATTGTCAGGCTGATGGCTTCAATTTTTGATGTGTATTGTCGATGTGGAATTGGTATTTTATCTTTGACATTTTGTTTCTTAATTCTTCGGTGTGCAAATACAGCACTTGTGCTTACATTCACTACAGTTTGCGCCGATCTAGTACTTTTGGCTGTGTATAGGGATCAATAAATCAATACTGATCTGCATTTAGGGCAGTCGCGTACGTGGCAGATTCCCTAGCTGTTGTTTTCATAGCCTTTTCTTAAATGATTTCAAAGAAATCGGATATTTATTGAACATCTCCCTTGGTAATATATTCCAATCCGTAACTTCCATTCCTATAAACTAATATTAGCCCCAATTTGTCCTCTTGAAATCCAACTTTATCTTCATATTGTGATCTTTCCTACTTTTAAAGACACCACTTAAACTTATTCGTCTATGATGTCATTCCACGCCATCTCTCCACTGACAGCTCGCAGTATACACTTTGCAACATTTTTTTAACGCTACTCTTTTTTCGGAAATCACCCAGAACAAATCGAGCTGCTTTTCTTTGGATTTTTTCCAGTTCATGAATCAGGTAATCCTGGATGTGGTGCTGATAAAACCAGATGAGCTCTATAGGGAAACTGAAGTAATAGATGGTATTAGTGATCATGAAGCTGTTTTTGTGGTAGTTAAAAATAAATGTGATAGAAAGGAAGGTCTTAAAAGTAGGACTGTTAGGCAGTACCATATGGCTGATAAAGCAGGTATGAGGCAGTTTCTAAAAAGTAACTATGATCGGTGGAAAATGGTAAATAAAAATGTAAACAGACTCTGGGATGGGTTTAAAGAAATTGTTGAGGAATGCGAAAACAGGTTTGTACCTTTAAGGGTGGTAAGGAATGGTAAAGACCCACCTTATTATAATAGAGAAATAAAGAGACTAAGAAGGAGGTGCAGACTGGAAAGAAATAGAGTTAGAAATGGCTGTGGAAGCAAGGAGAAATTGAAGGAACTTACTAGAAAATTGAATCTAGCAAAGAAGGCAGCTAAGGATAACATGATGGCAAGCATAATTGGCAGTCATACAAATTTTAGTGAAAAATGGAAGGGTATGTATAGGTATTTTAAGGCAGAAACAGGTTCCAAGAAGGACATTCCAGGAATATTTAATGAACAAGGGGAGTGTGTATGTGAGGATCTTCAAAAGGCAGAAGTATTCAGTCAGCAGTATGTAAAGATTGTTGGTTACAAGGATAATGTCGAGATAGAGGAAGAGACTAAGGCCAAAGAGGTAATAAAATTTACATATGATAACAATGACATTTACAATAAGATACAAAAGTTGAAAACTAGAAAAGCGGCTGGAATTGATCAGATTTCTGGGGATATACTAAAGACAATGGGTTGGGATATAGTACCATATCTGAAGTACTTATTTGATTATTGTTTGACCGAAGGAGCTATACCAGATGAATGGAGAGTTGCTATAGTAGCTCCTGTGTATAAAGGAAAGGGTGATAGACATAAAGCTGAAAATTACAGGCCAGTAAGTTTGACATGCATTGTATGTAAGCTTTTGGAAGGCATTCTTTCTGATTATATTAGACATGTTTGTGAAATTAATAACTGGTTCGATAGAAGGCAATTCGGTTTTAGGAAAGGTTATTCCACTGAAGCTCAACTTGTAGGATTCCAGCAAGATATAGCAGATATCTTGGATTCTGGAGGTCAAATGGACTGTATCGCGATTGACATGTCTAAAGCATTTGATAGGGTGAATCATGGGAGACTACTGGCAAAAATGAGTGCAATTCGACTAGACAAAAGAGTGACTGAATGGGTTGCTATATTTCTAGAAAATAGATCTCAGAGAGTTAGAGTAGGTGAAGCTTTGTCTGACCCTGTAATAGTTGAGAGGGGAGTTCCTCAGGGCAGTGTTATCGGACCTTTATGTTTTCTTATATATATAAATGATATGAGTAAAGGAGTGGAATCGGAGGTAAGGCTTTTTGCGGATGATGTTATTCTCTATAGAGTGATAAATAAGTTACAAGATTGTCAGCAACTGCAACGTGACCTCGAAAATGTTGTGAGATGGACTGCAGGCAATGGTATGTTGATAAACGGGGCTAAAAGTCAGGTTGTGAGTTTCACAAATAGGAAAAGTCCTCTCAGTTTTAATTACTGCGTTGATGGGGTGAAAGTTCCTTTTGGGGATCATTGTAAGTATCTAGGTGTTAATATAAGGAAAGATCTTCACTGGGGTAATCACATAAATGGGATTGTAAATAAAGGGTACCGATCTCTGCACATGGTTATGAGGGTGTTTAGGGGTTGTAGTAAGGATGTAAAGGAGAGTGCATATAAGTCTCTGGTAAGACCCCAACTAGAGTATGGTTCCAGTGTATGGGACCCTCACCAGGATTACCTGATTCAAGAACTGGAAAAAATCCAAAGAAAAGCAGCTCGATTTGTTCTGGGTGATTTCCGACAAAAGAGTAGCGTTACAAAAATGTTGCAATGTTTGGGTTGGGAAGAATTGAGAGAAAGAAGAAGAGCTGCTAGACTAAGTGGTATGTTCCGAGCTGTCAGCGGAGAGATGGCGTGGAATGACATTAGTAGACGAGTAGGTTTGAATGGCGTCTATAAAAGTAGGAAAGATCACAATATGAAGATAAAGTTGGAATTCAAGAGGACAAACTGGGGAAAATATTCATTTATAGGAAGGGGAGTTAGGGATTGGAATAACTTACCAAGGGAGATGTTCAATAAATTTCCATTTTCTTTGAAATCATTTCGGATAAGGCTAGGAAAGCAACAGATAGGGAATCTGCCACCTGGGCGACTGCCCTAAATGCAGATCAATATTGATTGATTGATTGATGAGGGTCCCATACACTTGAACCATACTCTAGTTGGGGTCTTACCAGAGACTCATAAGTCCTCTCCTTTACATCTTTATTACAACCCCTAAACACCCTCATAACCATGTTCAGAGATCTGTACGCTTTATTTACAATCATATTCTTGTGTTTACCCCAGTGAAGATCTTTCCTTATATGAACACCTGGGTACTTACAATGATCCCCAAAGGGAACTTCCACCCCATCAACGCAGTAATTAAAAGTAGGGGGACTTTTCCTACTTGTGAAACTCACAACCTTACTTTTAACCCATCATGCCATTGCCTACTCTCCATCTCACAACATTATCGAGGTCAAGTTGCAGTTGCTCACAATCTACACAGAATAACATCATCTGCAAAAAGCCTTATCTCTGATTCCAATTCTTCACTCACATCATTTATATATATAAGAAAACATAAAGGTCCAGTAATACTGCCTTGAGAAATTCCACTCTTAATTATTATTACTCAAATTCTCTCTAATTCTCTGAGATCTATTTTTTTAGAAATATAGCAACCCATTCAGTCACTCTTTTGTCAAGTCCAATTGCACTCATTTTTGCCAGTAGTCTCCCATGATCCTCCCTGTCAAATGCTTTAGACAGGTCAATCGCGATACAGTCCATTTCACCTCCTGCATCCAAGATATCTGCTATATCTTGCTAGAATCCTACAAGTTGAGCTTCAGTGGAATAACCTTTCCTAAATCCGAACTGCCTTCTACCGAACCAGAAATTAATTTCACATACAGAAAGAATGCCTTCCCAAAGCTTACATGCAATGCATGTCAAACTGACTGGCCTGTAATTTTCAGGTTTATGTATATCACCTTTTCCTTTATACACAGGCGCTACTATAGAATCTCTACATTTATTTGGTATAACTCCTTCACGCAAACAATAATCAAATAAGTACTTCGGATATTGTACTGTTTCCCAACCCATTATCTTTAGAATGATAAATATAGTGGACACGCATGGACTTTGAGGATTGGTAGTCACTATAGATAAAACAGAATATCTTGTTAGCTTGATAATAATCGGAAGACGTGGAGCAAATTTCTCTCGACGAAACGTAAATCATTTTACCTTGTTTTCTGACAAGCCGAAAACGCAAACTCTTATTTTCAAATTTACAAATACTGGCCTCGAATGCATCAATCTAAATATTGGAATTACCTTGTTGTTGAAAGTGAATAAAGTGAGGATTGGAAATTTCAGTTTGGCCGAGTGAGAAATGTGGATACGTTCAGGTACTTGCGTTCACTAATGGACAATACTGGCCAATGTGATGTGGTTTTATCCCATAAGATATGACAACCAAGTGTAGATATTGTATCTTTCAGGGGAGTATAAAAGGTGGTATTGGTAAAAAGATATCTAAATAGCAATAATTGTAAAATGTGGACTTTTACTTTTTTATGGAAAATTGTTATTTGGAGTTTCCTCTTTATTATGATGCATGTTTCATTGATTTTGGATGACAGGTATTTATAATTTTTTGATCGAAGAAACATTAATTTCCACAGTTCGAGAATTACACTAACAAGGAAACATGGGCAATGGGTTAGTCGCTGATCGCGATGAAACTTGGAAAACACATTGAGGTACACGTAAAAATGATGTCAACATCAATTTTTGGTGCCAACATTCATTAGAGCGTTAACTACGGGGCTTAAAATTTGCGACATTTCAAATTCCGCGCGAACAGCGATGAATACCTGCTGGCCAATGCTAAGCTGGCACACTGCGTACTTGGAGACACGCCTCTGCACCTCCTCCCCTCCCCGCTACAATTGGTTCACCACCGCAGCCGGCAAGCGCGGGGAGAAGGAAAACGTGAGGTGGCGAACCAATTGGTGCGTGGAGGGGAGGAGGTGCAGAGGCGTGTCTCCAGATAGCCAGTGTGACAGCTTAGCATTGGCCAGCAGGTATTCATCGCTAATCGCTCGGAATTTGAAATGTCGCAACGTTTGGTCCCCGTAGTTAACGCCCTAATGAATGTTGGCACCCAAAATTGATGCCGACATCGTTTTCACGTGTACCTCCATGTGTTTTCCAAATTTCATCGCCATCGGTGACTTACCCATTGCCTATGTTCCCTTGTAAGTTCACTTCTCGGCGTGAGAATTTACAAGTCACGTTTTACAATCACTACGTCGTCACTTGACTTTACTTTCCGATGGACAGATTAACACAGGTTCTGACCAGGCAGAACCCTTGCCGAGGAATGTCTGTCTATCGCTTAGTAGCTTCGTCTTTTATACTGTCAAAGCCTAAACGTCATATGATAACATGATTATTTCAAAGTGGATTGTCTCGAAAATTCCCCGATGGATTTTCTTGAGATTTGACAACAGAGACGTTCTTGTGATTGGCTACAGAATGGCGTATCTCTCAAAACAATACAACCATTATTTAAAAAGTTTTGTACATTTCTGAATCGAAAATTCTTGAATGCATGACACATGGATTCCAGATGCATCCAGTTCACGCCACGAGGTAGGTTGACGAGTTGGGCGGGCTAGTCTGCCTTGCTCCTGTATTTACGTCACGCACAGCTGTTCAGTCGCTCGCTGCCTCGTCCTGGCAGATGTAAACACAGCCAGCTTGGAGTTCCCGGCGCGCGTGATATTTATACGACATTGCTCTTAATAAATACAGTAGCAACGTGTGTCGTTAGGCACTATAGGACGAAATTCCGGTGTCCAGGCGTTCCCTCAGTTCTACTGTACTGTATATTAATTGACGGCACGTTATAGTTGTGGATGGATTTTAGTTTTTCTCGCCATAGTTAAACACTCTTGATTGAAGACGTCGAATGAGTGTATAGTCTCGAAACAAAATATAAGAAGATGCAATTATTCCAGAAATGTGGAAATGTGCTAGTTATGAAATGACCTGACAGTTTGGAAACAGAAAAATTCCCAAAGGAATAAAAAGAAGATCCACCATACATAAAGGGTGGCCGAACAGAAGTTAATAACCACAGAGGAACCTCTTTGCCACCTATAAAAAGAAAATATTGTCTAAACGCTGTTGAATCGTTTATAAGAACAAGTTAATTGACCCTAGCAGTAATTAAGTGAATATTAGCAAACAAACATAAAATAAATAAATAAATAAATTCTCGGGGAGATCCCTAAACTTTATGAAATCAAAACTGGGGTTAGACAAGGTGATAGGTTTTCTCTAATACATTTTTAACTGTGTTTTCAAGAAAGTAATCAGATAATGTAAAATCAAACTTCAGTAAAACAATATTGATGAAATTACAAATGGATAAAAGTACTCGAACTTTAAATTAAACTGTTTAGCTTTTGCAGATGATTACACACAATAAACTTCAGATGGTTCCATATTGACTTAAATATTATAAAAATCGATTCCTTAGAGAAAATTGTATCCTATCCACCTGTTTGTTTTCAAAATCTTTCTCCACTTGGAGGCAGCCTAAGACAAAGAATATGCTAAAACAATATCATTTAGAAAATCAGTAAAAGTATTATGTCTTAGTCTAGTGAAAACAGGTGGTGTATGAGTATCAGAAGAGAACGCCTCAGCGCTTTTAGCCCAAAGTCAGTGAACGCCTTGGTACTGATGTTAATGTTCATCAGCTCTATCGTCTTCTTCGGGACTGTCCCTTGTGCACCCCTCACCCCTACGTCGTCCTGCTCGTATTTATCCTTATAATACAGCAACATAAGTAAATAATAGAGAGCGTGTTGACGTCGGACAGAGAACTCCTACTAACATATGAACTACTTGTTATTCTGAAACAATGATTTTTCCCTGCTAACATTTCACCATATGAACTCCGTTCTGTGAATATAAGAGCTCATCATAGTTAACCTACTCGCAAAAGGAGTTCCCACAATCAACTGAACATACTCGGTCCATTTTACAAATGGAACATAGCAAACATTCCCTTTTAATAAGATTTAAACAAGATTACTTCATCAACATAATCATTATATATTTGTACGAGAATAGAGTGAGTTTAGCATTAAGACTTGCAACAAGAGGACTTTTAAAACAGTTCACAATACCTTTTCATCATTTTGTGTATTTTATTAATATTTTTCTAGTATTGTTTAATAATATCTCCTGTCAAGTTTACTTTCCACACCTGAAGATGGTCTATTAGTGACAGAAACATATAATGGTGGTAACAAATGCTTTCCATTACTTAATGTAACGTTTTATAAATATTGTATTTAAAGGTTGACAAAGCACAACATTCTCTTAGGAGTCAATTTTTACACTTTGCAGATGATTTAGGTATTCTGTCAAACAATACAGATACTGCGACGGAACAAATCCACCTTTTGAAAGAGACTACAGAAGGAAGAGGGGGTACAAATTAATTTTGCCCAGACGTATTTCATGAAAAACATAATATTTTAACACGAAATGTGGAAAAATTCAGAAACAAAACAAATGTAAGTACCTCGGATAAATGATTCAGCCTAACAGTCTTGATTAAAAAAAGATCACTCTAATAGAAAGGAGTAGTGGAAAGGAAAGGACTTATAAAAATGCTTGATATAAAGAAAAACGAAAATAAATGGAGGAAAAGGAACACTATAGGCCTTTATTTGGAAAATAATAAAGGTTACATTTAGAGGCGAGGTCTCGAAGAGCTTCGAGATAAAAACGGGGGTGAGACAAGTGGATGGACTTTCCCGCTTCTCTTCAACAGTGTCCTTGAAAAGGTTGTGAGAGAATGGCGCAAGGAACTGAACAATTTGGGTGTCCAGAGTGGGATGTACCTGGGTCATATGAAGGAAGATCTGGTTGTAGATTGCCTGGGCTTTGCTGATGATATGGCAATGATTGCCTATTCGCTGATTACAGGACGTTTGCCTCAGAAGACAGGCAGCCAAGTTGTTCCTCAAGTGCCGTTGGAGAAAACAGAATTCTTCAGCAACATCAAAGAAGCTACCAGAGATATACTACTAGAACGACGAAAAATCAAGAGGACTGAGAAATTTAAGGATCTCGGCGAATGGATTGAACCCATGTTATCAGAAACAGCATCATTATCCAAGAGAGTCAACGAGTTGGAAGTGGCCTATCGACTGACAAAAAACACTTGTAACAAAAATGCCATCACGCAATTTAAAACTAAAGCATTACACGCCAGTTATACGACCAGAAGCTCGGAGTGTCTTTCATTGAACCGAAAAGGTCTGATGGAGATACTGGAAGTCAGAAAGAGCAGAATTCTCAGGTAGATCTTAGCTCCGATGAAGGAAGGTGAGGAATTCCGTATACGGCGCAATTCCGATCTCTACGAACATATAGAGGGGCTCTCTGATTGTGCTAGGAAAAGGAGAGTAGCGTTCTATTGCCATATAGTAAGATTGCGTCGCAAAACACTGACCAATCGCCTGTTCATCTTTTGGCAGAAAAAGAAGATTCGTACCACTTGGCTGAGAGAAACTGAGAAGAACGTTGAAGAACTGGGAATATCAGATCTTCAAGACAGACGGTCTGTACGACGTACCCTGAAGGAAGTCCATGGATTCTGGAGAAAATCCTGAAAAAAGGTACCTCCAGGACAGATAAAAGATAGGAGTTAGACCGACAGAAAATGCGACAATACTGGGCAGAGATCATGGTCCAAAGCAGACCCGTTCGAATCAAGAAGAAAGAAAGGAGTGTAAAAAAAGGAAGATTACCTTTGATGTCCATATCGTCCGGATGAATCCTGAGAGGTTAACGAAGACAAGATTTGATCATTTCTATAAAAATCGCGCAACAAAATTCTTATGGCTCATCGAAGTTAAACAGAAGAAAGCTTAAGTGAGTATCACACGAAGCGAGATACTGGATAGGATCATTTTCAGAAAAAGGATTAAGGACGTTGGTGGGTTCCAGGAGAAAGAGAAGAGGTTATGGAGACCTGTTCGGGTGGAGGGTAAAAAGAAGGGAAGACGGTGAAAGAATGTAGAATTAGTAGAAAGACAGGAATGCAAGGAGAAGAATAAAATCATGACGTTACTTCAAGTGGTCTGCGGCTGGTCGAGACAGAGGATAATAATAATAATAATAGAGGGCTTATATACTAAGTAAAAAATATATACAACAGGAAATGTATCTCATGGAATGCCAAAATAAGGCATTACGACACTGTAGTAAAAACAGAGTGCCTGTATGCTAGCGAATGCCTATCGATGAATTACAAGTTGGAGAAGCTGGCGATCCTAGAAAGAAGAAAACTACGGACATTCTTGGGCCCAAACCAGACTGAAACGGGCTGTAGACTTCGGAACAACAATGACGTCTACCAAAACGTGGCGAAAATATCAGAGACCATGAAAATGAGGAGGTTATCATTTCTCTGTTATTTGTACAGAATGGACAAGACCACACTATCCAAAAAGTTATTCGACTACCTGTAGAACAAGAGGACAACAACGGCATGGATTAAGAAAGTTCGTAAAGATCTAGATAAGTCCAACATTCAGGAAGTTCAGATATTTGACAGGAAACATTTCGAACCATGATTCAAAATTTGGAAGGGTTTCAAGTCGAACGATTTGAAAAGACCGGAAGAGCCTGGACGGATGAACATATGAAACAGCATAGCGCCCATTTGAAGGAGTACTGCTGGAAGAGGAAACTTCAAAGAAAAATGAAATTGTAGCGTGATCCTAAGCGGTCACTTTGAGAATAAAATAATGATAATAATAATTTCGTTTGGCTATTGCTAGATTGGTACAGCCCATGTAAAGCAGATCCACCGACAAGGGTGGGAACCATGTGCCATTTATCAGAAAATATGCGTCAGTGTGTGAGTTGCAGGGATATTGGGGACAGTACGAACACCCACTGCCCGAAGGAAGGAAATTGACCATTTAAGATTAAAGTTGGACGCACGTTACAAGTTTAACCGTTATATTATTGTATTTTGTCAGTCGAAGAAACCAAAATGAAAGCCAGGTGCAACAACCCAGAAAGGTGGCCTACTAAGCGACCGCTACTCAGCCCGAAGATCTGTACATTATGAGGTGTCGTGTGGTCAGCATTACGAATCCTCTCGGCCGTTATTCTTGGCTTTCTAGACCGGGGCCACTATCTCACCGTCAGATGTAATCACTAGGGCACTGATTAGTTTTAAATGCATATGCGCATATGCAAATGCATATTTTGAACGTCAGAACATATTTTGGGCGTTAGTGCATGTAAAGACATATTTTCCTCTTATGTGTGATCAATTGTCTAAGATTTCTGAACGAAATGAAACATCTAAGGAACTCTGTATGTTGTATATACGTTGGCAACATAAGAAGCATCAAGGAAAAGGATATGAGTGTCGCAATACAAGCAGGTAGACAACAGCTACTTCCTTCTTCCTGACATCCTTTCCTCCTCCTTACAGTAGCTTCCCAAGGTTTGCTTAAACAAATGCATTCATCTGTTAACTTGCTCTTCGTCTATTGCAGTGTTTCACCAGAGTAAACTGTAAAAATGCCTAAAGTCTTTGCCAGAAAAGTTTTCCGAGCAGTCAGTGCCAGTGTAGAAGTATTGTTCAGTTACGTCCGTCGACATAGAACGATCATTTTCAGCGTATAAATTAATTCTGGCCGACAACAGAAAGTCATTGGCTCCTGAAAACATTGAGAAACAGTTGAAACCTACTGCCATGCATCATTTTTCAAGAAATTATTTCATGTTTACCAATTTAACAGTGAGTTAAAATTAAATAATTCTTCTGGTGAGTGTATTTTGTTTTATTTTAGTGTATTTAAGATTAAAATCTCCGACCTTGCTGGGAATCGAACCCAGGACGCTGTGGACCAAAGGCCAGCACGCTAACCATTTGGCGATGAAGCTGGACTCAGATCCAGGTAAAAATCTCAGACTGTCCGAAACCGCACTCGGGGTTCTCATGGTAAAATGCTTGTACGCTACCTGGCATTCAGCCGCCCAGGACTACGCTAATATTTACCATTTTTATTGATTTTTCTCAAATAATTGCACTGATCCTGATAGGATTTTCTATTCCTCGGGTAACAATTTTAACAGTTTGGATCGTCTCCCAGTTATGCAATATATTACCAGAATTGGTCCCCAAAATAGTTGGTCGGTGACGGGTACCATAATTAGTAATATTGTTCGCACTGTGTGCTCGAAGTAAGCAGTTCATTACATTCAGTATAAAATACGACCTAATCCTGCGTGCTTCCTGCCGTAGCGCGGAACGAAAATGAGAAAACGAGTGTGTCACGCGATCGAAGCGTATTCGCTCACTCAGTGCAGGCCCTATGATTTACCACACTAATTGCATGTCTGGTCTCATTTTAACATTGGCACTTTGCAAAAGTTTTCTGTCTCCCCGGCTGAGGGCGGGGGAGCGGTAGAGTGGTGGTGATATCCCAACATGTCATCCACTAAAGATATCTTACTTCACTCTTGTTCGTTTTATAAAGGGAAGGGTGTACAAAGAAGGAATGTAGGACCGTGATTAGAACAGCAAGGATAGGGAGGTCAACTGGACTGTGTCGCGATTGACCTATCCAAGGCATTTGACAGGGTGGATCATGGGAGACTAATGACAATATATAAGGCGTAATCAAAAAAGTTTCCGTTTGTGAGCGGAAATACAACGTAGCCCGACTTCGATGCGGGTATATAAGCACGGACATGTAGGCAAAGGGAAATGCGGCCACGTGAACTATGGCGACATTATTACCAAATGCGTCCAAACAGGACCAACGTGCTGTTATTCTGTTCTTAGCTGCCAAAGGACAAACACCGATGGACAATGAAGGCTGTACATGGGACAGCATATCTGTCCAAAACCACCGTTGTGGGATGGTGCACCAAGTCCCGTGCGGGTCGCGTTTTGATACAAGACGCCGGTCGATCTGGGAGGCCAGCCTCATCCATAACGGAGAACAACAACTTAAGTGAAAGACACTCGATCAGACGTCCTATAGTTCCGATCTCTCCACGTGCAACAATCACGACTTCATTCCCCTCAAGAGCCGATGATTCTTGTCTGATGATATATAGTGGGCGGTTACGTACTTCTTCACGCGACAGATCACGGTGTTTTACGACACGGGGATCTTCAACCTGGTAGAAATGGCGTATGGCTTTTAGTGCCGGGAGTGTCCGAGGACAAGTTCGGCTCTCCAGATGCAGGTCTTTCGATTTGACACCCGTAGGTGACCTGCGCGTCGTGATGAGGATGAAATGATGATGAAGACGACATATGCACCCAGCCCCCGTGCCAGCGAAATTAACCAATTAAGGTTAAAATTCCCGACCCTGCCGGGAATCGAACCCGGGACCCCTGTGACCAAAGGCCAGCACGCTAACCATTTAGCCATGGAGCCGGACTTCAACCTGGTGCGTCAGTGGGATGAGTGCTTCAGTTCTCACGGCGATTTTGCCTGATTGGCATCCCGACGGCCGTCGAACGGAAACTTTTTGATCGCCCCTTGTATATAAATGATATGAGTAAAAAAAACTGGAATCAGAGGTAAGGATTTTTGCGGATGAAGTTATACTGTTTAGATTAAAAATGAGTTACAAGATTGTGAGCAACTGCGAAAAGATGGACAGCAGAGAGTGGTATGATGATGAAACAGAGTAACAAGTCAGGTTGTGAATTTCATTAATAGGAAAAGTCTTCTCAGTTTTAAATACTGAGTTGATGTGATGAAAGGTCCTTAGGGGGATCACTGTAAGTACCTAGGGGTTAATATAAGGAATGATCTTCATTGGGGTAATCACATGACAGGAATTGTAAATTAATGATACAGATCTCTGCACATGGTTATGAAGGTATTTAGGGGTTGTAGTAAGGATGTAAATGAGAGGGCATGTAAGTGGCTGGTAAGACCACAAGTAGAATATAGTTCCAGTGTATGGAACCCTCACTATGATTACTTCATTCGAGAAATGAAAACAAATAGCTCGATTTGTCTGGTTGATTTCCGACAGAAGAGTAGCGTTACGAAAATGTTGCCAAGTTTTTGCTGGGGTGACTTGGGAGAAAGGAGACGAGCTACTCGACTAAGTGGTATCTTCTGAGCTGTCAGTGGGGAGGACATTAGTAGACGAATAAGTCTGAGTGGTGATTTTAAAAGTAGGAAAGATCAAAATATGAAGCTAAAGTTGGAATTCAAGAGGACAAATTGGGGCAAATATTCGTTTATAGAAAGAGGAGTTAGAGATTGGAATAATTTACCAAGGGAGACGTTCGATACATTTACAAATTCTTTGCATTTATTTAAGAAAAGACTGGGTTAAAACAGGTAGGGAATCTGCCACCTGGGCGACTGCCCTAAATGCAGATCGGTAGTGACTGATATTTGTGTCAAACGCCGGAGAGAGATGAGACAATATCTGGGGTCAAACGAAGAAGAAACATTCCTTTCAACACATGTCCTAGAATGTATGATTTGTTCTAGAGGAACGATGCCAAGGAGGCGCTGAACTTCCTAAGATACAATCCCGAACCCAATCAACCAGACCATAGTTGACTCAGTACTAAAAAAAATCGTTGGCGATTGTCAGATGCACGTTGTACGTCATGACCTGAAACACCACATATTGGATTTTCTAATGAAAACCGAAAGAGAAAAACCGCCTGTTGGTTGATAATTTGAGTTTTTACTGAAACGTCGCTTCACCCAATCATTAGATTAAAGTAATATTGTTCGTACGAACTGATTAGCAAGACTATCATTTCGATTCCCTAATAGCGCCGGTTATCAGATGGATTATCTCTCACTAAGTTACAGGAATCATCACAGGAGATGCTCAAAGTACTCATTTAGTGCATGGCATTACATATCACGACCAAATCCAGAGAAATATATACAAATATTAACACTTATTACAGGTTCATTTAGAATTTCTTAATGTATAGTCTATTGCAGCTGAGCTTCATCAATGAAATCACTGTAGTTGCCATTGTACTTGCTCAAGCTACATTCCTCAATGATGGTTTGCTGAAGAAAACTCTGGAGAAGGAAATTTACCTCATTTGCACTTCTACACTAATTTGCCCATATCCTATCTAGGGTAAGTCGTATTCTTCCAGGAAGAAACAACTTGGCTTGACTCTGATGCAGTGTAAATTATAACACCGGGGTGGAGATACTAAATGTTTGGGCTGGATGCCTATCTGGAATTAGTGATGACAGAAGACCGACAGTGTGGTAACCAGGCAACCAGTCTTCGTCATCTTCTTCCTCACAGGAGGTACAAATAGCGCCGTGTTATAAACGAGTTTACACTGTCTTTGACTGGCTTTTGCCTAGGTCCCAGCAAAACCCCTTACACAGACTAACATCACAGAAGGTAGCAGAATTTTTCTCATAATACGTACCTTGCGAATATTAATGGCCATAAAATAGTGTGCTAAATCAGCGATGATTTTGTTGGACGTAGATATTGATGCTACGTATTTTATTTCGATTTATCGGAATTCTTTACCTCCCCCGTGGGTGGAATGAAAGGATGCATTGTCTGTACCCCTTGCGTGCCGTAAGAGTGAACAGTTAAAGAATCTGCCTCTCGCCTTCTAAGCCAAAAAACACTTCCAGGATCGACATGGATATGTGAGTCCTGTCAAACAGCTTCACAGTTGTTATTGAAACGCTGTTCCAGGTTGGTGGTGTTGTTCACCGCACACCTCATGTTTCCCTAAATATGGAAATCCTGTAAAGTAAGGTCAGGAGACCGGGCAGGCCAATGCATCTCATCTCCTCTCCCGATCACCGTCATTATCAGGTATTGTGCGGTAAGCTGTTAGGGACACACCTTCCAGTAGTGCAGACAGTGTGTCCCTCAGAAAGGTCAGATACCCTCATTTATTCAGTCCTGTGGGTAGCGTGTGTGGGTTGATCATTTGATCATGAATAATACAACACCATACATTGCGTCCGAATGTGATTATGTCATGTGTGCCTTATTGTAACAAAAACTACACTTTCACACCTGCATCATTTTGTAGAAGATGCAACAATCGAGAAACGATGGAAAACCTATATAAGATGAAATCATCCAGGTAATATTGCAATGCTTTAGCTAATTTCCTCTCATTTTATGTACGTATGTCGCCCGCATTATACAATTCTGCCATCTGAATAGGAATCTACCGTGTTTTGGATTCCAAAATTGTCTTAACCTTGTGATAGAGTCTAGAATTCATCCTGGACGAGAAATCTCCATAGGTTGACATCTACCTCAAGGTTCTGGCCTTTCTCCTACATTTTTCCTTACCTATATTATTGAAGCCACACAATTGAGCCAAGTAAATTTAAGTGCATTCCGGTTTTAGAATCTGGAACCTGCATTAATTTTGTAGTAAGTTCAGAAATAAATAATGAGTTAAAACCTGTTGTGTAAACATTAAACAGAGAGTACCTCAAGTACACCTTCTCTCCCCTCGTCTTTTATTTAATTACTTAAGTGGACTATATTATTTAATTAAGGTGAACTAACGTTCAGGCTGCCGGAATGATCGCCAGAAGCTGTGACTGATGAAGACTTTTATTCTACTGCATCGGAATATTTAGGTATTGTACTAAGAAATAGAACGTATGTCAAGTATCTTTTTACAACTCGAGAGGTTAGGGACGACGAGCATTGTTAATCGAGCTGTTTTCACGGTGCAAGGCAGTCCTGTTGTGTACCTGTCCAATATAACAGTCCTGCTTGTCCGATACAATACAGCCAGTTTGAGTAGACTGCATATTCCCCAAGCCATCCTTCGAAAACAAAGTATTTCATCTGTTACGTTCTGGGACGTTAATACCTCACAGAATTAAGATGGATGAGCCATGGATAAACATGAAACAAAAGACTGCTGGAGGGCGCCAGGTGATGACTGAGAACAAAAGAAATGCACGACGCGATGCGTGCCGCTGTAGAGGGCAGCACGGGAGGAGAAATTGCCTCGAGGGGGAAGAGGATATCATGAAGTAGATGGAGGCGGTCAACATGCAAACGATAAAGGTTTATGTTACTTTAAGGGGGTAGCTAATTAGAGTATTTCACTGAAGTGGGAGGAACCTTGCGAGCGACTTTTAATGTTACATGTCTTACTGGGAATTGCAGAATACGATTCAGTTTTAAGGATACAAAAAGGAGTGAATTTAAATAAAATAAGATTACACTGATTTAAGGACACTTGAAAATGAACGTTGCGTTCTTTAAGATCTATTTTATCGGTTCGTACCTATAATACAACTATTTGTTCCAAGATTTCATTCACTTGAAAACCTCAACTGAAGGAAAAAATCTGCATAATGTAAACTACCCATCTCCTTTATTTCATCGATAGACAAAAATGTTAACAAATCATAGTTAAAAATTCAAATTTCTGCCATAACTTGGATACAATTGTAAAGCAATATCTTAAATTAAATGTCAGAATTCATTAGTAACTACAATGAAGCATATCTAAATCAGTACTGTATTAAAACGGGCTCTAAGGCGGTTTTCCGTTAATAATTTGATTCCCCTGTTGATGGGGCAGTAGAATACCATCCGCGGTATCCCCTGTCTGTCACAAGAGGCGACTAAAATGGGTCAGAGGCGTTTTTCATTTGAGAGCATGGCTTAGCTGTGGCATTGCTTCCACTTCTGCCAGACTCCTCACTTTCATCTATCCTATCCACCGGCGTACGTAGAGTAACACTTAGGACGATTAGCTTCAACCTCAAGGTTCGATTCCCTGTATTGTCAGAAATTTAACAATGACAGGAGAGCTTTTACGTGGTTAGAATTGTACACGCAGATCACCCCCATGTGGGTGTGTCTGAAGAGAGCTCCACCACCTCGCGATGAGAACGGGAGTTTAATTCATCTGTCCTGTCCGACCACCCTTGGCGAACTGTTGTTATTTTCCGCCGCGACCGTATTAGGTTTCCGAAACCTACAGTGTCTTTCATTTTGACGCCCTTCGTGGCCTTAGCCTTTTTCTGGTCGATACCTTTCCTTTCTTTCCCCCTCTCACATTCAGTTGAAGTACGACAATTACAACTAAGTACCTTATAATACCGTTTTGAAGTAGGAAATAAATATAACTGTCAGCTGTTTAAGTGTATAAATATGATATTGTGTATCATTCTCAAAAATACACCATAATTCAATTCTTACCTTAATATTGTTCATATTACCGATTCTTTCCTATGCGAGATTATGGAAACCTTCTCTATATCTGGTTTGTACAGGATTCAAGGGAAAATAAGCTATAACAGAACCGTTCATGTGCTATAAACAAGGTCCCTGAGTGCCGATGTATTCTGTTATCATCAAAATACAAAGCCTCCTGAACAAGGCTTTATTCTATTACGATCCATATCCTCAGCCTCTTGACAACACTCTGTTCCAATATCATCAGTATTTGCAGTCTCCTGAAGCACCTTCAACCTAATGAATGAAGCTCTCTTTTATTGTCATCCATTTCCATAGTCCACTGAATAATATAGCTATCCTCTGTTATTCATAACCATGATCTCCTGAATTAACTGTATTTTATTATTGACCACGTCCATGGTCCCTGAATGCAGCTGTCTGCTGCTGACCATATACATGGCCTACCGAAGATATTTTCTTCCTAAATTAATTCTACCAGCATCCACGCCCATCCTACACATGGTGGTGTATTACCAGTTACTTTTCTCTAAATATAGTAATTCAAAGAAATGAACAAACTATTGTCACCTTTAAAATTAATTAATTACGATTTCCCCGCAATTCTCTAAGTTAAATTGTTTTGTTATTTTTAAACGCTACGATATTTGTGAGAAGGGAGAGTGGTGTTACCAAGTCACGAAGGCTTATTTTTGCCCTCCGCTGTGGAGACTAGGTCACTACTAAAATGTCATGCACGTGACACGTAATTGCGATCCATTTCACAGAATGCAAATTCTCTCGCACTAGTTAAAAGAGGAGAACAATTGGGTGTATAAATGCAGTTCTTCCTCGAAGACTCTTCCCACTGATGGACATTTCAATTTAACATGAGTAGAAGTAACAAACAACAGAGGAGGAGGAGAATAAGGAAAAAAAGGATGAGGATACACAGACAGACAGACAGAGGAAACAGCACGTCATAAAACAAAGAGAGATCGAACAGTGCGGTGGATGAAGCTCACGAAAGCCATCAGAGAGCAGGTATGTATTAGAAGTGTGCACGATAGCAGATGCGAATTCACGGTGCGATGACAGCCTGTGGAGTGAAACAAAATGGAAGCAATTACACTGTGAGCACTCATTGGTGCCTGTACCATAACACTGCATCCGATATCAATATAGATGGGGAGAAAAATACACAATTACATAATGATAATTTGGGGGTATTAGGTCGCGTAATGTTAATAATATGCTGACGGGCTTCGATCCTTCCACCAGGATCGTCTTCAGAGCAATAACAATTAATAATGTTTTGACAAATGTCTGTCTGTAACCAGACCCAAGATAGAGGAACGCAGCGCCTCCAGAGTCAAGGAGAAAGTGTAGATGAGTTAACTATGGCGGGTAGCCAGATCTACTCCGTATATAGCAGTCACCTTTGTTAAAATTATTCGGATGTTTAGCTATTTTTATCGCCTCACGAATGATTTCTAAGTACAGGGTGGGGCAGAGTGGGCTCCCTGATTTGATGGGTTAACAGTATAAAAACCGTACAAGATTATTACAAAAGCTTTTTATTTCTGAAATCTACATACAATGCCATTTTCTTTCATTTGATTCTAAAAATGATATCGTCCAGGTGACGACCCTGACGAGCGACGCACATATTCAGCCGTTCAATAAAGTTTTAAAAAACTCTGCGCAGCATATCTGGCGTTATTCCAGCGATAACATCAGCAATTGCTTCCTTAAGGGCTTCCACGGTCCTTGGTCGAACCTCATATTTGAGGCAACCCAAAGAAAATAATCGCATGGGCTTAAATCGGGGGATCGAGGGGGCCATGAAACATCCCCTCGTAATGAGATCACGCGACCGGGAAAATGTTCTTGCAGAAGTTGGTGAGAGCGACGGGCGGTATGAGCCGTGGCACCATCCTGCTGAAACCAAAAGGCTTCCATTTCCATTTCCTCACCATACTCTTCCATTTTGGGGAAGAAAAACTTCTCCAACATCTCACAATAGCGCACAGCGTTCACAGTAACGGTTGCATCTTCCGATTCAAAAACGTAGGGGCCAATAATGCCTATGGAGGACACAGCACACCACACAGTCACTTTTGGTGAATGAAGAGGTCTTTGGTGAAGATTGCGTGGGTTTTCAGCTGCCCAGTAACGAAAATTTTGCTACCAAACCGCCTACGAAATGCCCTCTGCGTCGCCACCATACTATCGTTATTTTTAAAAAACCGTTTTGACTACAAAAATTCAAAACCACGATGCTCGCCAGTCCACGGCATGGTGACTACTAAAATGGCGTCTTTCCCCCCACCATATGCTACTACTCCCACTCCGCTTACTCACGTGCACGCTCTTCAGTGATTTATTGAAACTAGAGAGTCCACTCTGCCCCACCCTGTATAAAATGTTTCTCTTTATGAATGACAGAAGTAGCATCAAGAATTATTTGATGGATAATATGTATGGCAGGTTCTGCCACAGCAGACTTATCTAGCTAGTAAGTGCCTGGGATGTTTTTAAACTCTCGTGTTTACCTTCCTACATGTTCGTCCAACATAATCCGATCCAGAGGAGCAAGTAATCGTGTGTATTTCAGCACAGTTTAAACCAATACGATCTTTGACAGATCACAAGCAATTTCTTATGATGATATTAGGTTTAAAAATGGTCCTGTTATTGTACCTTCTGTGAATATTACCAATACCTTCCGTGATAGGCCAGACTCAAAGGAGGAGTATCATGTGACAATCTTTCTTATGCTTAGGATGTAGCACTTCGTCAATCTGTTTCCTTGAGTAGCCATTACTGAGGAATGATCAGGTTAGGAATTCAAGTTCACCGTTTAATTTACCCTCTTCACAAACCTGCCTTGCTTGGCTGATAACGCTGTTCAGTACAGCACGCTTCTGATGAAAGGACCTATGAAGATATCTGTTAGTATGGGTGGGTTTACGTTAAACCGAATGACCTAAAGTTCCATCTGATTTCCTAGAAACCAAAACATCCATGAACGGCAAACATCCTCCATGTCAGGCGGGGGGGATCAGGCGCTTGTTCCTTGTTCATAACGTGCCGTGCGTTGCACTGGAACGTGTTGGTTCCCCTGTATTCAGAATGGGTCGGGGTATGAAATGGCGTATGGCTTTGAGTGCCGGGAGTGTCCCAGGACAAGTTCGGCTCGCCAGGTGCAGGTCTTTTGATTTCACTCCCGTAGGCGACCTGCGCGTCGTGATGAGGATGAAATTATGATGAAGACAACACATACACCCAGCCCCAGTGCCAGCGAAATTAACCAATTAAGGTTAAAATTCCAGACCCTGCCGGGAATCGAACCCGGGACCCCTGTGACCAAAGGCCAGTACGCTAACCATTTAGCCATGGAGCAGGACATGGGTCGGGGTTACCTACGAGTAACGATGTGAGGAACACCATGAGTATACGTGGTCTTTGATTAGTACCACTATGTGACGAACACCACGAGTATACGTGGTCTTTGATTAGTACCACCATGTGAGGAACACCACGAGTATACGTGGTCTTTGATTAGTACCACTATGTGAGGAACACCACGAGTATACGTGGTCTTTGATTAGTACCACTATGTGAGGAACACCACGAGTATACGTAGCCTTTGATTAACACCACTATGTGAGGAACACCACGAGTATACGTGGTCTTTGATTAGTACCACTATGTGAGGAACACCGCGAGTATACGTGGCCTTTGATTAGTAACACTTAGTGAGGAACACCACGAGTATACGTAGCCTTTGATTAGTACCACTATGTGAGGAACACCACGAGTATACGTAGCCTTTGATTAGTACCACTATGTGAGGAACACCACGAGTATACGTAGCCTTTGATTAGTACCACTATGTGAGGAACACCACGAGTATACGTGGTCTTTCATTAGTACCACTATGTGAGGAACACAACGAGTATACGTGGTCTTTCATTAGTACCACTATGTGAGGAACACCACGAGTATACGTGGTCTTTGATTAACACCACTATGTGAGGAACACCACGAGTATACGCGGTCTTTGATTAGTACCACTATGTGAGGAACACCACGAGTATACGTAGCCTTTGATACGTACCACTATGTGAGGAACACCACGAGTATACGTGGTCTTTGATTAACACCACTATGTGAGGAACACCACGAGTATACGTAGCCTTTGATTAACACCACTATGTGAGGAACACCACGAGTATACGTGGCCTTTGATTAGTACCACTATGTGAGGAACACCACGAGTATACGTAGCCTTTGTTTAGCACCACTATGTGAGGAACACCACGAGTATACGCGGTCTTTGATTAGTACCACTATGTGAGGAACACCACAAGTATACGTAGCCTTTGATTAGTACCACTATGTGAGGAACACCACGAGTATACGTAGCCTTTGGTTAGTACCACTATGTGAGGAACACCACAAGTATACGCGGTCTTTGATTAGTACCACTATGTGAGGAACACCACAAGTATACGTAGCCTTTGATTAGTACCACTATGTGAGGAACACCACGAGTATACGTAGCCTTTGGTTAGTACCACTATGTGAGGAACACCACGAGTATACGCGGTCTTTGATTAGTACCACTATGTGAGGAACACCACAAGTATACGTAGCCTTTGATTAGTACCACTATGTGAGGAACACCACGAGTATACGTGGTCTTTCATTAGTACCACTATGTGAGGAACACAACGAGTATACGTGGTCTTTGATTAACACCACTATGTGAGGAACACCACGAGTATACGCGGTCTTTGATTAGTACCACTATGTGAGGAACACCACAAGTATACGTAGCCTTTGATTAGTACCACTATGTGAGGAACACCACGAGTATACGTAGCCTTTGGTTAGTACCAGTGTTTGAGGAACAACATGGTTTTGTGTAAGCTGCGAGTGGTGCCATTGTGTGTGACATACCATAGGTCTACATTACTTGTTATTAGTAGCACTGTAGAAGGAACACCATGATTCTGTATTACCAGTGATTAGTACTATTATGAGGGGTCGGTGACCTGGATTTTGGACCCCTTTGGACAGTAAGCATCATCTCAGAAAATAAGGCATTGTGTATCGGATCCACTGATTGTCTTAGATTCATGGTCACGTATTTATCATCATTCGTTTTACATTCTAGTCAGTGGATATATTTTGAACTTTAAAATATAGTGTAATTTCGTTACACCCCGTATCATTTGTGGCCGATGACCTAGCTGTTAGTCCCCTTTAAACAACAATCATCATCATCATTCACCATCATCAGTCCTGTGTTATATTATGAAGACTGCACCAGGTCATGAAAAATAATCGCAAATTCATACTTTGATTTTTCTCTCTTTAGAATAGAATAAGATTACAGTAGGACCTCATTAGGCTCTAGGTTGTCCGAATTAATGAAAGTTCGGATTAAAACAATTAATTTATGAAATGAGACAAGGTGCGTATTTAAACAATCTGTTCACTTAAAAACGTGTACAGTACAGTGTATATTAAACATAAGAAGTACAAAAGTTATTTACTATGAAAGATATAATTCAATACAGTATTCGGCCCTAACAGAATAATTAGTGCATTACAGAATTAGAATATGGCAATGAAGAAACTGATGATCATTTGGTGTCATCTGTTGACATTAATCTCTTTAGTAAATAACTCAGACAGGTGGGAAAATAACAACGTTGAAACCATATCTGCATACTGCGAACATTTGAGGCACCTACATAAAAATTATATTAATCTATTATTATTTGTATTTTTTTACGTCTCACTGACACAGATAGATCTTATGGCGACGATGTGATAGGAAAGGGAAACACGTGGGATGGAAGCGGCCGTCGCCTTAATTAAGGTTCAGCCCCAACATTTACCTGGTGTGAAAATGGGAAGCCAGGGAAAACCACCTTCAGGGCTGCCGACAGTAGGGTTCGAACCAACGATCTCCCGAATGCAATGTCACAGCTAGGCGACGCTAACCACACGGCGAAATGGCTCGGTTTTAAAGGAGCCAGATAAAGGCGTTTTATTCATTGTAATTTGAACTGAAAGGGATTTATTATTTTACTCTGCATCTTGAACAGTTACTCGAACAAATAGACATTAATCTCAGATTAATTATGACACAAGTCATGACATGTGAAAGCTCACATATCAATATTTACGACACAGGTACTGCCACCCAGTACCAGTTATTAACACTGTACCATGGCTGGGGCTTGTGCATATGATATTAAAGTTTTAAGAACTTGGATGGGGAGTCGGTAATGAAATGTTATTAATGAGAACAGTTATGCTAATCCTTATTTTAAGCCCCGTGCACGTATCATGTTGCTAATGATTTCATAGTCGCTGATCGCGTGCTCAATATCCCAGCTCTGGATATAGCAGCTACAGCCGTAAATGAAGACAGAGTGGGGGGGCAAGCAGGGAGAGAAATTGAGTGTGTTGTTCGAAATACGTAAAGGATTGTCCAAACAAGTTTCATAATTTAGAACTGGGAGACTGGGCTTCAATGAGCCAAGTTTTCGTGACTGATACTATCATGATCATAAGCACACGATCCCCTATTTTAATGATACCGTGCCAACAGCCTCAAGGTTACAAGTTTTACGTGACGTAATCACAGCCACGGGGCCTAAGAGTTTACGTGACTCCAAATATCGTGATTGTAGCCACAGAAGCTCCAGTTTTACACACATAGATCTTATGGCGACGATGGGATAAGAAAGGGCTGGTAGTGGGAAGGAAGCGGCCGTGGCCTGAATTAAGGTTCTGTCCCAGCAATTGCCTGTTATGAAAATGGAAAACGACTCTACCATGGCAGGGGCTTATGCATGTGATATTAAAGTTTTAAGAACTTGGATGGGGAGTCAGTAATGAAATGTATTACGTCATGTCATGATATTGCCAGGGTATCTCCACTTATCCATGACTGCACGTATTATGATCATTGACACAGGAACTTCACTCTTACATGGCCATTAATATTGTGATCATAGCCGGAAGCCCTCTAGTTCTGCGTGATTGTTAATAACGTGATAACGGGGCTATTTCCTCTTCTTTCAGAGGCCAGGTGCGGGTATATTTGCTCCGAAGAAGCTCGTTTACATGCTGGTCTGCAGGTCCCGGACTTTCGGGGTAAGCCATAATTTTTTGGTGCATCATAGACATTGCTAAGTAATAAATATTTTTTTACAAACTGCGTTTACGTCGTACCGACACAGATACGTATTAAGGCGAAGATAGGATAGGAAAGAGCTAGGAGTGGGAATTAATTGGCCGTGGCCTTAATTAAGGTACAGCTCCAACCAGTATTTGCCTGGTGTGAAAATGGGAAACCACGGAAAACCATCGTAAGGCTGCGCGCTCCTGACCGCACGACCTACTTGCTCTGTGATATATAAATTAACTCTGATTGGGCCCCTCATGTTTCAGAGATATTTATTAGGTTATTTGCCGTTATTTTTTTGCATTTTTGTACTTTCAGGTAAATTTCTTCAATTTTGTGACATAACGTTGTCATTTTCCGAAATTAATTTTATTGATTCCTTGTGTTTAATACAATTTTGCTTCTCCTGCGTTATTATTTAATTAGTTTCATGTTGAGTATTCACCATTATCAATGAACCTTTGAATAAGCGAATATCACAGCCTTGATCACTTTTTGGAAACTGTACACCCCGTATCCGCAGTTATTTTGTCTTCAGAAGAACTTCAAATTAAAGGGGCTGATAAATGGCATCATAGCCTACAAAGACAACAATGTAGGAATATATGATCCAACCTTCTGCTTCGAATCCTCCGAGGGTCAACGTGATGATGTTAATCGTGAGAAGAAGGAAATATACGAGACCACTATTCGATTTCAGACGGGAAAAGTATAATGGAAAAGGAATTGAGGAGAAATATTTTACTCAATTACAAATTACTTTTTCAATAAATTATCAGTAAAATTAGAGTTATAGTTACTTCACCAAACGCCATTTTTTTTCAAGGTGATACAAAAGTTTGCAAAGGAACATACACTGAGCGGCCAAAAGTCACGGCAAGGGGTTTCCCAATAGAGAAAGTACCGTATATAACCCCTGAGCTTTGCAGCTAGCTGCGACGTAGCTGAGCAGTCTGTTACAGACACCAGTGTCGTGAAGATGGCAACAGCCAGTTAACCGACTTTGAACGTGGTATGATCATCGGTGCATGGATCATAGCATTGCGGAGATTACAGGTGAATTCCGGTTCGGAGGTCAACGGTGTCGAGGGTGGATCTTCAGTATTGCAGAGAGAATGTTACCACCCGCGTCAACCAGTGTTTAACGACCGGACATCACGTCGCCTCCGCAGAACCATACTGGGCGCTCGACGGCCTACTGTGAGTCAGATCACCGCCCAGTTGAATGCTGGGAATCAGGAACCCATTTCCACCAGGTCTGTAATTAGGCAAATGCACCGCATAGGACTCAGCAGCCGACGATCAACTCCTGTCTCTTTGCTGACACCTCGACACAGAGCTCAACGACGTGCTTGGGCCCGCAACCATCGGCAGTGGACTATGGACCAGTGGCGGTGTGTGGTGTGGTCCGATGAATCCCAGTTCCCATTTTATCGAGATGATGGGCGCGTGAGAGTGTCGCGTATGTCCCATGCGTGTCAACAAGGTTGTGTCCAGGCGGGAGGTGGCTCAGTTCTGGTCTGGGCGGCCCCATTGTCCGTCTGCAGCGAGCGCTGACATGTGCACGTTATGTGGACATTCTTTCAGACGACCTGAATCACTTTCTGGCCCCAGAGTACCCTGATGGAGATGCCATGTTTGAAAGGACAGCGCGCCATGTCACTGTTCTGTGGTGGCACGCAGGTGGTTGGAGGAGCACTCCATTGAAGTTACAACCATGGATTGGCCCTCCAGATTCCCCGATCTTAAGCCAGTCAAGGATATATGGAATGCCAGTGTACGCTCCTTGAACACCACACCAACTACACAAGACCAATTGCGGGTAGCAGAGCAAGATGCATGTGTCCAGTTACCTTCAGAACGATTCCAGCACCTTGTAGAGTCAATGCCGCAGTTTTGGGGGCTCGCGATGGAACATCACATTCAGTGTCTTCCCATGACTGTTGGCCACTCATTGTATATATTTCTTCTTTGGGTGTGATTTTTCAGCACAAAGATATTAAGTGTCTATCATCACTAGATGATATCTTTTAAGTTTCAAAATGCTTTTACCGTTATTTTTATGTTAGTAAACGACTTCCAGAATTTCAAATAATTTTATCATTTAGACAATTATTACAATACTCATCGCCAAACAAAACTTGACCCTTGCATTTGCTGAAATAACAATGTAGATGTGTTCAAAAAACATCCTGAACAGTGATGGATATTGTAGTATAAGTCTAACGTTTTTAAAAAGTACTAGAAAGGGAGTTCCTCATCGAGCAATGGTGAAGCTACCGGTACTGTTGTAGTAATACTGAAAAAGGTACCCTCATCTTTCTAAATAATTCGATTACCTTTAAACTCAGTTATTTCCCAACTCTATCCACAAGGAAGCGTCCAACGTACATATTTTCAAGTTTTACAAACAGAAGCCGATTTTTAAAATATATATTTGGCGGTCATTATTTTATCATTCGACATTTTGAGGATTCTGGCCCTGCTGGCAAGTCAGCCGACTCGACACTGATACATTTGAGGACTTCAGAATACTAACGGAGTGAGCGAGAATCGAACACACAGTCAGCGCTCAGCCGGGCTAACCTCTGGGCCGTAGCCGGAAGTACGGAGAAAGGGTTTCCGTGCCACCCGAGGTAACTGACTTACAAAAACAACCTTATTTCCACGACAAGGTTACGAATTGCTCGGCGATGTAGCAAGTTTGTAATTACATGGTGCACGTCCCATATCCCGGTATTGCACGCAGCTAACAAGTGGTGTGATGGTAACCCGTTTGTCAGCTGCTTTGTCTCGGCTAAGTTGGCACGACATGTCACGAGAAACACTCATTATTTCACCAAACATTCCACCCTCTCTTCCTCCTCTCTCTCTTAGCACGTTTACGGAGGTGGGGAGGGGGCAGGACTAATGGTAGGGGTACTACAGATAAGGAGTTAGATCGCTTTTCAAAATATTCCCCGTAACGAGTACAGAGACTTGCAAAATACAGGCGCTTGGTAAGGTTTTAAGGATTTTTACATGCATTGGCATATGACCAGCAGTATCGCAACTACGCCCAGTTGAGTCAGAATTAGAATTTCTTTGATGGAAACAATATTGAAGTCCAAATAAAAGCGGAAAACTTTAATTCCTTTTGAAAAATCCTAAATGATTCCAGTATAATATGTAGGTTTTCCCATACTCATCGGAGTCTTACAAAAACTAAATGTTTTGCTGTAAGAAATACCAAAACATGTTTTACAACGCTCATTAACTCACATTTTTCTTTAAATATCTCAGTATTTAAAATAAACAAAAACTTTGTGTCACGGAATTTGTTGAACAAAACGTGTGACGCATTGTTACATGGCAGACGTGCAGGCTGTGATGTGAAGTATTGATAGATGACCATGACAGACATACATATTGTCAAAGAGGGGCGTTACGTACAGATGGTCGATGTGATCTTGCAGTCTGTGATGTGAAGTATCGGTGGATGACCATGACAGAGGTACTCGGTTTTTAACAATAAAAAGATACGAGATATAGAACTAAACCAGACCACAAATATAGTTGCGGACAGAGGACTGTGAAGGCGTTTAGTAAATTCACAGTGGCTTGCAGACTGAGCGCTGGAAGGTACAACAGTCTATAATGATGATGTATATTTTTAAAATTGCACTTAAGTTGCGGCAGAAATTGATTTCGTAAATGTTATTTATTGATATTTGCATGTCTGTTGTTAAAGTAAGGGACATTCGTCTTCTTCTTCTTCTTCTTCTTCATGGTGTTGAATGTTAGCGATCAGCATGGCAGCATATTCTTCGTCTTGTACTGAAAGATATTCTCAATTTCTTCAAACAAGCAGTTCTTCTTCTTACAGGTCATCTATTTCCTTGTCTCTTACTCTGGAGAATCAATTGTAGTAAAGCATATATTTGTCTGTTCCTCACGATGTACCCTAACTACTCCTGTTTACAAGATTTTCGAATGAAAATAATCTCTTTCCTACTTTATCCAGAACAGTGTTACTGCTGATGTGGCTTCAGTAGTCTTATTTCACATTGGAGGAATAGATAGTGACACCTACACAGGTCCGGCTTCCTCTGAAATGCCGTCGTGGACTCATGACTGATCCCAGTCTTCCTCTTCAGGTATGTATATTTTTACACGTTTTGTACTGGCTAATTTAAAATCCACGAATTTTTGGGGAGTAATAGGTTAGAATGCAAAATAAATTTCCTTGTTAGCAAATATCGTCTGTCCCACTCTTTCTTGATGTAGGAAGAGTAACATAAATTCTAGGGATTATGAATAGCAAAACGCCTGATGTTTATGTAAAACTCATAGCACAATCGTTTGGCAGGCGACTGTATGCTTGTTACTTGCATTCCAATCTATTATTACGAACTCAAGTGATTATTAACCACCAGCTGCGCAGGATGACTCGCCTTTATTCCCGGAAACAATAATCTATTTTGTCTTCTTAATTCTGGTTTGTCCTGGAAGTGTTCATCAATATCAGCATGCCGTTCAGACTACCTGAAAATAGTAGACTGATTTGTATTGTATTTTGCCTGAGGTTTCTTTAATTAAAAAATGTTTGGAGTGCGTGCATCAGGTATGCATTCGACATACGTCCATATGCCAAAGTATCCCCATACTAAGACAATTACCTTCGTTACGACTGAACGACAGACGTAGAATCGATGCAACTACTTTGGTGTATCAAGTGCTTTCTGAAAACACTCCTCCTTACCTATCCAGCAGATTTCACTACCTTAGTTCACTACACCTGTTCAATACCCGGTTAGGCTGTACACTAGAAGTTCCTGTAGATCGAACCGCAAAGAGCTGGTGGAATGAATTTCCCAAAGACATCAGGGAAGCTAAATCTAAGACAATGTTTAAATCATCCTATAAGCACGTCCAGTCTTTTTTGAGTGTGAATGGGATGCATGAATTAGAGTGAAAATGGTTGTCTATTGTCACGTAATGCAGTTTATACCTTACACTTTACTTACTTTAGTTAGCTTAATTCTTTAGGTTTTAAAAATCCAATGTGTTTAAATTAGGTCATTTCAGTGTTTATGCTGTTACTAGGCCTATATATTCAAATGTAAATTGTTAAAATTCTTACATAGTAAAATTGTAAAAATTATATTTAAAAAGTTTTGCTAGTGCCTCTACGTCGCACCGACACACAGAGGTCTTATGGCGACGTGGGAGAGGAAAGGCCTAGGAGTTGGAAGGAAGTGGCCGTGGCCTTAAATAAGGTACAGCCCCAGCATTTGCCTGGTGTGAAAATGGGAAACCACGGAAAACCATCTTCAGGGCTGCCGAACCCAATATCTCCCGGATGCAAGCTCACGGCCAACTCGCCCGGTATATTGTAAATTAGTACTCATTTATATACTAGAAGTGATGAAGGCTAAGAAAGGGCTAGGAGTTCCAAATTCGCCACAGTAAATTCGCTTTAATAATAATAATAATAATTTAATAATACTGAAGAAAGTAGTTTCTTGACTGTCAAATCCACAGAATGAGCCTTAGAACACACAGCTTTCAAAACAAGGTGCTCTTAAAAACGTCTTAATTGATTACTCTATGTACAGAGGGTTAACAGTGACTTGTTCCCCTTTTGGATAAACATAAATACGTGGCACACACTAGGAAAGCAATCCTACTTCTCCGCACCCCTCCCTCACAATTGGCGTTAACAAACGGTCACGTGCAGAACGTTGTCACTTCGTCTGAAGATTGGTGAACTGATAAGAACGCGACAACCAGAGAAATAGAACGTATATTATGTCTAATAAATCATAAGTTAACAGTGCTATAGTTTTTACTTTGTATATGGAGGTGAAGTGGAACTGTTGATTTTATAACTACTTACCGCACACACAAGAAGACGTAAAGGACTGACTTAATATATCGCCTCGGCGCTACTCCGTGTTTGGGTCCTATATTATCATATGTATTAAACAACTTCCATGTTCTGGTCGCGTAAGTTATTTCACAATTGCGTCGTGTAACGTGGAGAGCTGTTTATAAGCTAACTCCACAACACTCTTAAACGATCATTTACGAGAAACACATCCCATATCCAGGTCAGCTTTTATGTTGTCTATTTCGCATGCGACTATCTGTTATTAATGGGAAACGTAATGTTATTGGTTGTTGTTGTGTCGTTTGGGTCTTTTGGGACGTCAGTCCATAGATTGGTTTGATGGAGTTCTCCATGCTACCATATCCTGTGCTTATCTTTCCATTTCTACATCCTACATCTACTATAATCTGTTTGTTATATGTTTATCTGGGTGTCATGGGATGCCATTCTATCTCTTCACCTGGTCAAATTTCGCCAAATAATTCTCCTCTCACAAATTCGATTAAGTATTTCTTCATTCGTGAATCGATCTACACCTTTCACCTTCAGCATTTTTCTGTAACACCACATTTCAAATTCTCTGCATCGCCTGACTTCGTTCGACTGCAATCCATTACATTTGTTTTAGATTTGTTTATTTTCTGCAATTTCTCGTGATCTTCTGCAGACTCCGATAAAATAACAATATCATCGACATATCTCAGAATTTTGATTTTTTGTTTTTCTTTTTCATAGCCTCGTTCTTATCACTGGAGACTTCTTATTGTGCTGATTATTCTACAGAATTGCATATATTTCAAATAGCTTAGTCCCATTAACAATACAGGATGCCTTTTCTAGATCTAAAAATGCTGTGTTTGTGGGCCTGTCCTTATTAAGTCGATCTTCTAAGATCAGACGTACAGTCAGCCCGTGTTGCTACATTTCTTCTGAAGCCAAACTTCTCACTCCTTTCTGGATAGTTGCTTCCTCCAATTCTTATCACCGATATTTGATCTTACTGATCGCAGACAACCCTTCTTTCTGCATACTTTTTCTCTCTCACATGTCGAATCTTATGAACTCTAGTCCAATCAACTTTCAATAGACTTTGCCAAATCTACAAAAAAATTGCTAATTCCCAGCTAACTAATTTTTCAGGAGATGGAAGAAAGATTCTACAATTGTTTGGCCAATATCATTAAATTTCTACTTGTTCCATAGCTTAGAGTGCCTTATTCGAAACGTGCATGGTTAATATTACCCTGATAAAATTATATCAAGTAGTTGCATGATTTTTATCATCTGAACATGTCCGTTCGAGCAATAGATAGTAAAATTGTACATTTATTTATGGAAATTACACAAATAACATGAAGCAGTATCTTAAGTGGGTCACAAAAAATGATGAAAGCTACGAAACCGTCGCAATCGTGAAGATGCAGTGCTGGTCACTTGTAGAAACAAATAACAAATGATGAGTTATTTTAAATTGTATACATCGTACATCTTCCATCATTCAGCATTGTTAAATGAAAATTGAAATGAATAAATAAACTGATGTAATAATTTCAATTTACGATACACGATTAACACTTCACGTACAAAATTCGAGTGACAATATATAGTCCTCCTTCAAAGTCAGCTATTATTGAGCCCGGAGTTTAAGCAGTAATACGTTAGAATAAAAAGTAATTAGCATGGTAGGAAGAGTCGGGTAGTCCGATCTTCCATAATGTAGCGAGAGTAACATAAGTTTTAGGGATTCTAATAGGCTCTTCCATAATGTAAGGAGAGTATCATAACTCCTAGGTGTTATAAAAAGCCGAGCCCCTAATTTTTTTGCAAATATCATAAGGAGGATTAATCTCCGGGCTGGATTATGTTTGTTACTCGCTTCAGTAAGATTACATTCTAACCTATACATGCCCTAAATAACCCAGGCTCTAGTTATTATAATTTTGCCAAATTTTAGAATTCAGAAATTATTGAAGAAAATCTGGTGTACACTTTTTTGAGACGTACACATTTTTACCGAGGGACTCAGTAGTGAGCGAAACAATACATGTATCGTACGTCAGTATAAAACATCTCGTAATAAACATTGTCAACAAGTAGTTGCCAAGGACATTGTTTTAGAAGAGAGTACGCGAAGCTGTGTAATAGGCAACGAAGTGTCCCCGATGACTCATGAGTAACCTTGTAAACATTAGAAAGAAAGCCCAGCAAATGGTGCACTGCGGAGTGATACTGCGGTGCTCGAAGTAGAGACCATCAACTTTAATGTTTGAACACACCGCGGAGAGATTTTAAGTGGGAAATATTTCGTCGTTCTGCTAACACTGACTTTCTGTCCACCTAGAACAAGTGAAATCCCTTCATACTGTGTAAGATATTTTGTTTTAATAGTTACCTTCGTGATGTAGGGGCAGCGCCACTGTCTCTTGTCCTGCGCTCGACTTCACACTGAAACATTCTCTGTGAGTGGGACAGTAAAATACAAGAGGCAATCAGATTAAACGGGATCACGTGCCAAAAATCTGACCACAAAACTATTATTATTATTATTATTATTATTATTATTATTGTTATTATTATTGCTAGTTACTTTACGTCGTGCCGACACAGATAGGTCTTATGGCGACGATGGAACAGGAAAGGGCTAGGAGTGGGAAGGAAGCGGCCGTGGCCTTAATTAAGGTACAGCCCCAGCATTTGCCTGGTGTGAAAATGGGAAACCACGGAAAACCATCTTCAGGGCTGCCGACGGTGGGGTTCGAACCTACTATCTCCCGAATACTGGATACTGGTCGCACTTAAGCGACTGCAGCTATCGAGTTCGGTGACCACAAAATTAATCACAAGAACTGTTATAATGTTTACCCCAATACTTGAGGAGACGGTGAATCCTATTCTTAAAAATGCTGTCGGGCTGTCAATGGAATCACATTTCTACCCAGTTATACACGTCGTCCGATGAGCGCCAGTGTCCTTCTTCATCTCCACCATGAGGCTATAATCAATGCACACGTTGTAGGAACGGAGGATCACCATAATGTACAAACACTGTAGCAAGATATCGAACAGCATTATCCTTCCCTATGATGATAACCGCCCGCACACTTCCAACTCTGTCAGGAATACGCTATAGAAATTTGGCTTCGAAACTCTTCAGCAACCTCCCTACAGCCCTGATCTCTCACCATAATTTAAACGTTTCCATTATGTTATCATTACAATGTAAAGTAGTTTTTGCGGTACAGTGACCTACTATAAGCTTAACGTTGTAAATACTACATCATCACTAGACTGCGAATGTTTAAGCTTTAATAGGTTAAAATGTAAAAATAGTAAAGCAAATAATAAGTATACTCTACCCGGACAACAGCTCTGCTTTGAGATTTGCATAAATATTAGGGTCCCCGTCTATTAGAACCCCTACAATTTATGTAACTCTCGCTGCACTACAGAACAGCGGGTAGACGACAGTTCCTACCAGCTAAGTTGGTTTGCGTTCTAACCATCACATTCTAATTCTAAAAATTCTGGAGAATTAAAAAATCGAATGGGATTAGGGGCATTACTGGATGTTAGTAGGAATTAAATAATTGTATTCGGAGCAAGTTTTTCTTGTCTCCTATCTTGAATTCAACACCGTTTCGAATGCGTATCTTTAAGCTCATTCCAAACCGCTACTCAGCCTATATTTCTGATATACTTGTCTGTAAGCTAGTGACACCTCTGTTAGAAAGTTCTCGTCTATCTAACACTGCACGGCCCATAACAGTTACAGTAATAACATCACAGTGGAGCACTCTCATGGTTGGACGACAATCTCGCCCACCATGACCAATTACAAGTCCTGCACGCGCGAAAATGTTTTTCTCCCGCAAAAATTTATTCCCACTTCCAAATTAAAATCGTTCTAAAAATTTTACTCACTGTTATTTTGCTCCAGATTTTCGTTTGAGTATGAAATCACATCTACTATTGTCTTGTACTTCTTTTAAGTTGATGCATAACCATAGTTGATAAAGCATTTCCAATAACATCCTTAACTCCCATATTTATTTAATTATTTACCCATTCTTCCCAGGTTCTTGGTTGCCATGGGACAAACTATAGCATATAAAGTCTCTTACTACAGTATATTATAATTCAGTAAAGAATTATATTATAAATTTTTAAAGATAAAAACAAATAAGAGAGACCGGTCTTGCTAGATTTAAAGACATTCCTTAGAATTTGAATAAACCCAAAGCAAACCCCATGGAATATCAGCACCTAAGGACCATTGCCTTCCAAGCGAACACTGTTCAGTCCAAAACTTGCAGATTACGAGGTGTCATGTGGTGAGAACCAAGATCCTCTCGGTCGTTATTCTTGTTTTTCTAGACCGTGGCCGCTATTTCACCGTCAGATAGCTTCTCCATTATTTTCACGTACGCTAAGTAGACCTCGAAGATCCAGGAAAAATCCCTGACTTGGCCGGGAATCGAACCCCCAGGCTTCCGGGTAAGAGGCAGGCACGCTACCCCTACACCGCGGAGCCGGTATAATAATGCCACATATTTATATACATTATTTGCAAGATAATGAAGATTTGAAAATACAGTAACTCTTTAGACAATAATAACAATAATAATAATAATAATAATAATAATAATAATAATAATAATTTCGTCGCCATAAGACCTATCTGTGTCGGTGCGACGTAAAGCCCCTAGCAAAAAAAAAAATCTACATCAACACAGCAAAAAGCTGCACTAGAGAAGGAAAACGGCAGAATTAACCAGGTGTCCTCCTTCAGATACCGTACCTTGGAGAAATCATACTACCATCGGTACTAGACAGTAGGGCCAACATAGAAAGAGCCACTGAACTCCATAAGGCGTTCAGACTAACGTGGAATTACTACGACAAGAGAGTGATATCGCGTAATGCAAAATTAAGACATTACAATGTGGTTGTTTGGCCGGAAGCCTTATATGCCTCAGAAACCATATCCCTTGGAGGTCAATGTAAAGATCATAGAAATTGAAAAAGAAGAAAGGGAAATTCTCTGGAAAATGTATGGTCCCAAGAGAGAAAATGGAATGTGGATTAAGAGGAGAACAGCAGATCTCTAGTCATTAACCGACAGGTTGGCTGATGCCGTGCGTGAGAGACGTCTGGAATTCTATGGCCATATCTACAGAATGGACAGTGACAGACTCACCAAAAGATTATTTACAGTAAGCATTTCAAAGAAGATAAAAATAAACTGGATAGAAGGAACTAAGGTGGACTTCCAAGAAATGAATATTACGGATGACATCATAAAAGATCGTGGAGTCCTTAGCACGATAGTAGCTAAGCACAAATTCGTGCAGAAATCTAAAAAAGAAAACTGGTAGGAAGTGGTCCACAGAAGGCAAGGTGCACCACAGCCCATTCATGAAGAGATTCAGGGAGGATAGAAAGGCGAAAACCATCAAGCCAATGAACAAGATCAAACGTGCTGTTTGAATGAGCATAACGAAGAGAGAATAATAATAATAATAATAATAATAATAATAATAATAATAATAATAATAATAATAATAATAATAAAGTGTATGGCCTCAGCAACCACATGCAGGCATTTAACTTGATGCCATCTGGCTGTCTGCTCGTCAGTTTCGTCAGGCCCACTAGATGGCAAAGTAAAGCGAATCGCTCTTTGGCGTCTGTATCTGACTTTGAATGAATTTCGTCGGGTAAACACCAAATGTGTCACCAGAGATGTTTTACATGTCGACATTGTACAACATGGAGTATCGCATGTACTTTTTCCCGCCCTTCAAAAACCCGACTACCTTTGCCGGTTTAGACCCGCTCTTTTGGGATTCTTAGGCCGACACTACACCACTGATCCGCGAAGGCAGCTAGGATCAAGAGACATGCTCTAATGTTATTTTACATTATATTTACCAGAAGAAAATATTCCCCATCCCAGTAAAATTTAAAGCTGAAATATTAAACAGACTCGAATTTACAATTTATTTAATTAAGTTTTGATTTCACAAAATGTTCTTGTTACTTGGGTCACCAGTCCATAGACTTGTTTGATGCAGCTGTCCATGACACCCTATCCTGTGCTAAGCTTCTCATTTCTAGTAACAGCTACCCCCTACATCTACTGTTTGTGATATTCAAACCTTGGTCTATCCTTACCGTTCTTACCACCTACACTTGCGTCAAAAACTAACTAAACAAGTCCTGGGTGTCTTAAGATATGCCTTATCATCTGTCTTCTCTTCTGGTCCAATTTCTCCAAATCGATCTCTTCTCACCAATTCTGTCCAGTATTTCTTCGTGATGCGATCTACCCAGCTTCAGCATTCCTCTGTAACACCGCATTTTAAAATCTCCTATTCCCTTTTTTCTGAGCTAGTTCATATTGTGATCTTTCCTACTTTTAAAAACACCTCTTAAACTTATTCTTCTACCAACGTCATTCCACGCCATCACTCCACTGACAACTCGGAACATACCACTTAGTCGAACAGCTCGTTTCCTTTCTCCCAAGTCTTCCAAGCCCAAACTTTGCAACATTTTCGTAAAGCTAGTTTTTGTCGGCAATCACCCAGAACAAATCGAGCTGCTTTTCTTTGGATTTTCTCCAGTTCTCGAACCAAGTAATCCCGGTGAGGGAAGCATACATTAGTTGGTGTCTTACAGAGACTTATATACCCTCTTCTTTACATCCTGATTACAAACCCTAAATACTCTCATAATCATATGCAGAGATCTGTGCCCTTTATTTACAATCCCATTTATGTGATTCCCCGAAAGAAAAACTTCCCTTATATTAACTCCTACGTACTTACAGCGCCATAAGGAACTTTCACCCTGTAAACGCAGTATGGTAATACAAACTGAGAGAGTTTTTCTTATTAGTGAAACTCACTAATAAAATTCGAAAGTTTACTAATGTATATTATCTATCGAGCAGCTGCAAAGAATCAGCGATTTATCAGAAGAATAAATTCCTGCGACAGCGAAATTTTCTGACGCGGCGACTAGAAATCATAAGTACACGCGTAGCCTGAGGAAGGTTGGCAACAGTGTGTTCATATTATTAAACAAGTTCAGAACTGAGACTTTCTGTATCTGTATTATTGCTTAGCAGCCCCTGAAGATTCCCCACTCAACAATACAAGACAAAGGTAGCAATGACTCAGAGAAGACGAGGCAGGAGAGAGAGGGTTGAGAAGATATGAAAATTGATATCTGCATCATCTCTTTGATGTAGGAGTAAGCCGTGCCGTGGTTGCCAAGGTTCAATATGCACATATTATCCCCCTGAAGGCTCCTAATATTCCAGATACTTGGGCTCGACTTCACTTTTTCCTTCCCTTTGAGCTGGCAAGCCTCCTCGATAATGTAACGTTCCACAAGTATGCAAGGCACCTAAGATGATTTGCCTTTGACGCGTGCTGCACGGTCTGTGGCTATCAGAGGCTAAAACCCACCAAACAGAAACGGCAACAAAGAAAACCAATGCGATACCGCGGTATCGTATTCCGCGGCTTGGAGGAGTGCTGGTGAGGGAAAGGAGTTGCTGGCGATCTAATTTGTTTAACACGAAATTAAATAATCAGAAATAGGGTAGTAATGAGATCGCCGTCCGTGTCTGTGGTGTAGTGGTCAGTGAGATTAGCTGCCAGCCCCGGAGGCCCGGGTTCGATTCGCATCTCTGCCACGAAATTTGAAAAGTGGTACGATGGTTCGCACTGTGTCCATCTAGCCTCAGGATATGAACTGAGTAGACAGGGGTTTCGATTCACCCCCTCTCTCCGTCCACAGCTATCCTCGAAGTGGGTTCCCACTTCTCTAGGCAAATGTGGTGATGGTACCTAGCTTAATGCCACGGCCACTTCCTTCCTTCTTCCTTGCTGCTACCTTGCCTATCGCTTCCAAAGAAAGAAAAAAGAAAGAAAGAAAGAAAGAAAGAAAGAAAGAAAGCCATACGATCGGCGAACACAGTGGAGCTATGAAACCAAGCTCTGCATTCGAGAGATGAGTGGGTTTGAACCGCACCGCCAGCCGTTCTGAGAATGGTTTTCTATAGTTCCACATTTTCACTTCCGAGCAAATATCAAGACAGCTCCTATTCACAAACCACAACCGATTCCTTCCAACTCTTCATTCACCATCATTCATTAGCTCATGTCCGACTCCATGGGTAAAAAGTTAGCGTGCTGGCCTTTGATCACTGGGGTCCCGGGTTGGATTGCCGGCAGGGTCGGAAATTTCAACCATGATTGGTTAATTCCGCTGGCATGGGTGGCTCAGTGTACGTGTCGTCTACATCATCATTTCATCCTCATCACGGGGCAGGTCGCCTACGGGCGTCAAATCGAAGACCTGCATTTGGCAAGCCGAACTTGTCCTCGAACACTCCCGGCACTAAAAGCCATACGCCTTCATTAGTTCATCAACTGTAGTTGGCGTCAGGAAGGGCATCCAGCCGTAAAAATATGCCATCGAATTTCATCCCACCTCATTCCGAATCACGCAGTAGTAATATGATCCACTAGTTCACAGCCTTATGCTGTAGCGGTGCTGTCTTTTCCTCCTCGTAGTAGGATTGACTAAAATATAATACAGCAGTTATTTTGCTACGGAGACGTAATAGTAACGGTTACAATTTGTAGTAGATATAAAAATAACTTGTTACTGTTACTTTTTGCAACGAAAAAGTAAATTCCTAAAAGTGTAACAGTCTTTTCAAATTGTGACTTCTAATAATTATATTATTAACAGATCTTTCCCCACCTCACTAACTACCTTCTAAAAGTACAAGATTTAACCCCTTCTCAATCATTACCTAATTTTTGAAAACAAAAAAAAAACTCACTTGTATAGGATTTGAAGTGGGCCTACCCTTAAACAAATATTTCAGTCAGCAGTAGAATTAACTGAAGAATATGTAAGGAGCTGTTAATAATAAATTTCCTAAACAAGTCCCTTGTGAAAACAACAATATACACTGACTGAGCAAATGTCATGGGATAGCAGAGCACTGATGCGCAGGTGAGTTATCTGCGCACCACACGCCCCCTATGCCAGCGTATAGGAGACCTTGTGAGCAGTGGCTGTGCATGTGACATGTGTAACATGGAACGCCGTCGTGAGCTGACACCGTTCGAACGGGGTATGGTGGTCGGTGTCCGACGGATGGGAAGTGCGATTTCGGAAGTGGTGCGGGAATTCGGCTTTATACGATCAACCGTGTCCAGGGTGTATCGTGAATGGTTGAATGTGGTGTCACCGTCCACAACAAACGAACGACCGGCCGTCCAACCACCCTCGATGACCGTGACCGGCGACATCTGAGACGGATTGTCAGTAGTGACAGACGGGCAACCGTGCAACAAATCACGGCTCAGTTCAACACAGGCCGTGCTAGACACGTCTCCAGTGGACAATCCGTAGGAACACGGGTTCTATGGGGTACGGGAGCCGGCGCCGCACACGGGTGCCACTGTTAACCTAATGTCATCGGGCACAACGACGCGCATTTGTCGGCAGTCACCAGGGGTGGACACTGGAACAATGGCGTAACGTGATATGGTCGGACGAATCACTATTTCAACTGCAGCATGCCGATTGGAGGCACCGTGTATGGCGCAGACCATATGAAGCGATGGATCCCACCTGCCTCGAAGGTGTGGTCCAAGGCGCTGGTGTCTCTGTTATGGTCTGGGGTGCATTTTCCTGGTATGGAATGGGTCCCCTAGTTGTTCTGGAAGAGACTTTGAATGGTACGCGGTATGTTGAGCTGCTCGGAGGCCATGTCCACCCATTTTTGGCCTTCCAGCGCCCAGACGGTTCTGCGGTGTTTCAAGATGACAACGCGCTGCCACATCGCTCCCACGTCGCCCGGGAATGGTTCCAGGAACATGCAGTGGAGGTCCAACGACTGCCATGGCCAACCAGAAGCCCCGATATGAACCCTATCGAGCATATCTGGGATGTCCTGGAACGCAGGCTCCGTGCCATGGATCCTGCACCCACGAACGACCAGCATTGGCGGCCGCTCTGCAAACGATTTGGTGTCAGCTGCGTCCAGAGGACTACCAGGGACTTGTCGACTGACTTCCACTGCAGTTCGCAGGGCCAGAGGAGGCCCCACGCGCTATTAGGTGACTATCCCATGACATTTGCTAAGTCAGTGTACATTTACTTGATTACTCCAGACCAAGAATAAAGAAATAACTTATCCAATTTGGTTCATACAGTCGAGACCGCTTATAGCGACATCGCTTTTAACGACGTACCGGATATAACGGCGAAAAATAACGGTCATTGCAAATACTCTATAAACACTGTGTACTTTAAAACAAAATTGCGTATTACGACGTCGCGGGTCATATCGCATAAAACGACGTATTTTTGTAATTTTTTCGTAGAAATGTATCTACTATAAAGTCCAATATTGATTTTTGTTTGTTATGCGTTTGGGAATTACTGACAATAATGCAAAACTTATTTTCAAGCTCTTATTCTCAGTAGGTAGTGGATTTCAAATCAGTCTGTTACATAGTCAAGGCAGGCACCGCTGTGAAAATGAAAATGAAAATCCGCAGCCTGTTTCCTGTCATTCGACCGGGTCAGAAATGGACTAAACGAAGCCCCATCTAGCGGCAAAGGAAGGAATTGTGCCGACAGCCGAAGCCTATCCCACTCCTCCGGGCAATAATTAATGACTGACATGAAATGAAATGATATTGGAGAGTGTTGCTGCAATGAAATATGTCAAGGAAAACCGGAGTACCCGGAGAAAAACCTGTCCCGGCACCGCTGTGTCCAGCACAAATCTCATATGGAGTGACTGGGATTTGAACCACGGAACCCGGAGGTGAGAGGCCGGCGCATTGCCGCTTGAGCCACGGAGACTCCACGCATCGCTGTGAAGATGTTGCAGAAGAAATGGAAAGTATTTAATATTGAAGAAACGTTGTGAATAATGTGACGAATACAATTATTATTATTATTATTATTATTATTATTATTATTATTATTATTATTATTATTATTATTATTATTATTATTATTATTATTATTATTATTATTATTATTATTATTATTATTTGCTATTGGCTTTACGTCGCACCTACACAGATAGGTCTTATGGCGACGATGGGAGGGGAAAGGCCTAGGAGTTGGAATGAAGCGGCCGTGGCCTTAATTAAGATACAGCCCCAGCATTTGCCTGGTGTGAAAATGGGAAACCACGGAAAACCATCTTCAGGGCTGCCGACAGTGGGATTCGAACCCACTATCTCCCGGATGCAAGCTCACAGCCGCACGCCTCTATCCGCAAGGCCAACTCGCCCGGTCGAATACAAAATGGGAAAGCAAGGAATCGCTAAGGAATTGATTGTATCAGACTCTACGATTGCTACAATTTGGAAGGATGGAAAGAACATATAATTTAGTAGCCAAGACCGTATGCGAATTTATTGAGCAATTTACGTTGTTCCTGCCTCTTTCCTGATTAATCATTGGATATTTTGCTGCCATATTATTGCAGTGCGTACTCTGTAAACATTAGCAGAAATTGCCTCTCATCCCCACCCCAAGAATACTATATTGAATGTTAAGTACTTATTTCGCTTATGCTTTTTGAAGTTTGAACTTTATTCTATTAATTAAACATGTCATTGTGCAGCCTAAAAAGTACGACTATCAGCTGTAACAAGTGTTAATTGACGGTCTCTTCGGAGTCGGTAGAACCTGTTCCGACTGTACTTTCACAACTTGCTTTTAGTCGCATCGATACAGATAGGTCTTATGGCGACGATAGGAGAGAAAGGAGCTAGGAGTGAAATGAAGGAAGCGATTTTTGCTCTTCATTAAGGTCTGATGTGAGCACGGGAAAACACGGAAACCCATCTTCAGGTCTGTCGACAATGGTGTTCAAACCCACTACAGTATCTCCTAAATTCTAACCAACAGCTGAGTGACCCAAACTGAGAAGCCAATTAGCTCAGCCTCATCATAAAAAATAATACTTCTAACATGCATACCTTCTTCATCTTTCTCGACTATTTTCCCCAATTACCAAGGGTTCGTGTTATTGTGGATTAAGACTAGCTATTGTTATTTTCTCTGAGACTGCAGAAGATTTGGAGAAATTGCTGAGTGGTATGGGCAGAGTTTTAGGTAAGGAGTACAAGATAAAAATAAATAAGTCCAAAACAAAAGTAATGGAGTGCAGTCGAACAAAGTCAGATGATGGAGAAAGTAAAGTAGTCTTACAATGAAGTGGATGAATATTGTTACTTGGGTAGTAAAATAACTAAAGATGGCAGAAGTAAGGAGGATATAAAATGCAGACTAGCACAAGCAAGGAAGACCTTTCTTAAGAAAAGAAATGTGCTCACTTCGAACAGTGATATAGGAATTAGAAATATGTTTGTGAAGACTTTCATTTAGACGTGCAGCTTTATGGAAGCGAAACATGGACGATAATTAGCTCACAAAGAAAGATAATAGAAGATTTTGAAATGTGGTGTTCCAGAATAATGATGAAGATGAGATGGATAGATCGAATCACGAATGAAGGGATGCTGAATCGATTTGGTGAGAAGACATCGATTTGACGAGAAGAGGGGCCAGAGTGACAGGACACATCATAAAACACCCAGGACTTGTTCAGCTGGTTTTTGAGGAAAGTGTAGATGGTAAGAACGGCAGATAGACCAAGGTGTGATAATGGCAAGAGGATTAGAGTAGATGTAGGATGCAGTCGTTACGTAGAAATGAAAAGCTTACCATAGGATAGGCTGTTTTACTCTCGGATGCCCTTCCTAACCTCAACTCTATGTCAAGGGATGCATAAAGTACAGCGTGTTTCTACAGTGGTTGGTAGTGCGGATATAAAGAGATCTGTATTACATTATAAATAACAAAAACAGACAGTCTCCGAGCCAGGAGTATTGAAGAGACGTAGATGAAATTCCATTCCTGAGCACGAATCAAGCCCGGGATCCTCTATGCCAATGAACTGGACCAACGGGTAAGTTAATAGAATCACTTCAACTCTATATTCGGTTGCCAATATATACAGAAGCTGCTATTTGGATAAGCTGAATATGATATAGAGGCTAGAAATGAACATCAGAGGTCATTAATTTGGAATTTCTCCTGGGAGTTGATTTTGACAGTAATGCAGATAGAACGTAATAGCCTCTTGACATTCAATCATTACTGACCTCTTACGTGTCATGTAATAATATATTCGACAGCTCACTCATTGCTACGCGTACGTCTCTAGATAAGGACCAAGTACGCTTTGTCATCCTAAATTCAATAGGAAGAGAGACAGACATTACAAAATTGAACCTGCGCTATATTAAAGTTCATCCAATGCCTCCTCGATTCACATTTCCATAATGGCGCGAGCGCCAATTTATCAAGCCAAGGCCCCCCACCCTCCTGGCGTCAAGGGAAGTCAATCCAATACCAGATTAGGGACACAGTCCAGGAGGCCTTGTAATGGCTTATGACACGAACATAACGGGGTCTAAACCATTTTAGAACCATCTCAAAATGTAGTAGGTAGTGGCATACATTACATTCTGCACAGGCTGAGTAAGATTGCAGATTGCAGAGCAGGTACAGTCTGCACAGGAACAAAAGGTGAGATTCTATCGCCACTAACATGTACTCCTGCTGTTACTTGGTTTCTTGGATTTGTTTAATAATAACTGTATACTTACTTCTGATATTATACACTAACTGTTTGTATATTTAGACTCGTTGCTGAGCGATGCTGGACATTCAGACAAGAGCGCTGCAATTGAAGAACTTCGTAAGATATGACGAGATAGAACAGTTGGACTGTCACATTTTACGATGTGAATGGAATGAGAGATAAGGCTTTTTGAATACATAATTTATTTTCATAAAGGGGGCCGATGACCCTTTAAACAACAAACATCAAGCAGCAAGCATTTCCATAAAGTCACAAGAGTCGCATGCCATTTGTCAATTCAGAAAATGTTCTTGATAACTATTCGTTTCGCATGTAACAATTATTTATTTATTTATTTATTTATTTATTTATTTATTTATTTATTTATTTATTTATTTATTTATTTATTTATTTATTTATTTATTTATTTACTGGCGAATGTACCCGTGCTCCACTACGGTATTACACCACGTACACGGATTTCTAAGTAAATTACTGTACGCGCATTGAGTAAGATCTATTAAATTGCATGTCTCTTAGCGCCATCCGAGAAACAAAACAGGGAGGACGCCATACGTTGTTTCCTATGTAAGTTGGGCATTGAGGAAGTTTTAATGATAATGGCAGGCTACATTTCCTACTGCCATTCACAGTCGAGTTCGGGAGTTCTTACTATAACGGCTGACCTACTTGCCAACTGTAATTTTTCTAATGACAATTACAATAGATTAGGAGAGATTTGATTATAATCGAGAAATGCAGCCCTATCTAACTTATAAAGAATCGAAATACGACAAAAAGTCATAGGCCTAAAATTGAAGATCTCTGAAAATTGAGCGGCACTTGTGTAACCTGTTCAGTGATACGACTTGCCGTTTAGCCAGCAATTGCCTGAAACGAAGGTCTGCAAGGTGTGAAATAATGGGCTACACTCCTCGGTACTGTTTAAATACTATTATTCCTCAAATATCCCGCAGAATGGCGGCTTGACGTCTGTCCCGCTTTCTACACAAGGAACAACCGCGAGTTTACAGGAATTATGAGGAAAATGGCATTCCTTACTTCCCTGCGGCAAGCAGACGTTGCCATGGTAACCGGTAGGTTCGTCATTAAAAATGCCTCCACATTTCGATATTTTTCGGGGCCAAAACGTTATAGCCATCATTTGAACAGCTTGGAAGTTTTCCTCAAAGTAAAGAGTGCCCAGATCTCGGGATTAGCACTCGCATACGTACGGAATAATTAATAAAGAAAGTAAAACAGTCAAGAAAGTTGAAAGTAATAGAATATGGAATTATAACTGAGGACCGCCGGATAGAACAAATATGTAAATACCAAGTGGATGTATTGGAAACTGAAATATCTGTCAATAAATTGTGTGGATATGAGTTACTGATATAAGAAGGCGGTAACAGAGGACATATTTAGGCGCAGGGATTCTTAGGTAAACAGATCAGAAGATGATTTATGGTGTTATTACATAAGCCTAAAGAGGCAAGGCAGAGGCAAGAAATTAAAGCGGAAAACAGAAGTAGAAGATAAATACAGTAAAAATTATAGCAAATGCTAGAAAACACCTTACGGTGTGAAATAATGGGCTACACTCCTCGGTACTGTTTAAATACTATTATTCCGCAAATATCCCGCAGAATGGCAGCTTGACGTCTGTCCCGCTTTCTACACAAGGAACAACCGCAAGTTTACAGGAATGATGAGGAAAATGGCATTCCTTACTTCCCTGCTGGCAAGCAGACGTCGCCATGGTAACCGGTAGGTTCGTTGTCGGTCTGTCGATTACTCAATGCAGAGTATGAAAGGCGCAGAAAATTATAATTTTCTGCGTCATTTGAAGGGTAAGCAAAATCATGTACATAAATTTTGTTTGAAATGAATGGACGTGTCACATATAGTCCACGGAATTGACAGAAAATCAATAGTATACGAGAGAATGGAAGAAAACTGTTCTGGTTTTCCTATAATCCCCCAGTCTGTTCAGTGATTTTTAAATTATATGGATATCTAAACCTTCCCCTGGATGAGTATACTCTAAATATGAAGATTGGTCGAGATCTATCCAGCCGTTTCACCGTGATGGTAGAACAAACAAACAGACACGAAAAACAAAAACCACTGATACGGTCTTGAGTTGACCTAAAACGCATATATTTCTGAAAAATTGTCAAAATAAACGAAATTACAGACAGCGGACCCATACAACTTTCTTTACATAGATTTATTTGTGGCTTGTTAAGTGTCGAAGTTAGGCTTCTAAGCCCTCTCATACACTAAAAAACTTTTTGATTATAGTATAAAAAATTATAATAGTTAAAAGTAAATAAATTTATGGAATTAAACTGATTTTAAATCAATTACAAACTAAATTAATAAGTTGTTAAACAAAGACACAATTTAAGTTAAATTTTGGGCATAAAGTAAACATCACATAGAATAATGAATAACATCAACGTTGAGTATGAGAAATATTGAAAGCTTAAGTTAAAGTAAATTAGAAAACTGTTCAAGTGGGAGTATATACACTATAATAAAGCAAAATTCTGCAACAAATCAAGAAGTGCAGTTCACCATCATAATTTGTTCTTAACAAGTTGTTTTATATCGCTCCAACAGAGGTAGGTCTTATGGAGACGATGGGATAAAAAAGGGCTAGGAGTGGGAAGCAATAGTCGTGGCCTTAATTAAGGTACAGCCCCAGCATTTTCCTCGTGTTCAAATCGGAAACCAAGGAAAACTATCATCAGGACTGCTGTCAGTGGAGTTCGAACCCACTGTCTCCCGAATACCGTATAGGCCTACTTGGCCGCACTTAAGCGACTACAGCTACCAAGTTCGGTCTGATACCTTTCTCTTACATTTTTGTAAAGGAGCAACTTGTCAGGTAGTTTCGGATATCCTGGTACCACAATCAATCAATCAATCAATCAATCAATCAATCAATCAATCAATCAATCAATCAATCAATCAATCAATCAATCAATCAATCAATCAATCAATCAATCAATCAATCAATCAATCAATCAATCAATCAATCAATCAATCAATCAATCAATCAATCAATCAATCAATCAATCAATCAATCAATCAGTCAACATTGATCTGTATTGCCCATGTGGCAGATTCCCTTTCTGTTCTTTTCCCAACTTTTCTTAAATGATTGCGAAGAATATAGAAATTTATTCAACATCTCCCTTGGTAAATTATTCCAACCCTAACTCCTCTTCCTATAAACGAATATTTTCCCAGATTTGTTCTTGAATTTGAACACTATATTCTTATTTTAATCTTCCCTACTTTTAAACACGCCACTCAAACGTATTCGTCCACTAATGTCCTTCCACGCCATCTCTAAACTGACAGCTCGGAACATCACACTTAGTCGAGCAGCTCGTCTCCTTTCTCTCAAGTCTTCCCAGCCCAAACTATGCAACGTTTTCGTAACGCTAGTCTTCTCTCGAAAATCACCCAGAAGAAATAGGGCTGGATTTTTTTTTCATTTCTCAAATCAAGCATTCCTGGTGAGAATTCCATACACTGGAACAATGCTCTAGTTGTGGTCTTACCAGAGACGTATATGCCCTTTCCTTTACGTCCTTACTACAGCCTCTAAATACCCTCATAATCATATGCACACAACTGTACCGTTTCCTTATATTAATACATAGGTACTTACAGTGACCCTCATGAGGAACTTTCACCCCATCAACGCAGTAATTAAAAATGAGAGGACTTTTGCTATTTTTGAAACTCACAACCTGATTTTTAAACCCATTGCCTGTTACCCATCTCACAGCTATTGGTTTACGTATTGAGTGACTGTTACGCCCTTGTTTCCTGAACTTCCGGTGCCTGACTTAGTAGTGAATGGAATACCGTACCTCTGTATTTGTTGCAATCCTTCCCGTTCCCTTGGTTGTAGATGGGTGGAGTTAAGCTTTCATGCAGTCTGATGGTAGCTTCTAATTCTGTTGTATTCCTTGAAGAACGTTCGTCCTTGACTTCCAAATACATCTCACCATTCTAGGTCTAATTTCATCTATTCCTTCTGCTTATACGAGTACTTCAGCCTACACAAGAAAGTGTCTTGGTGTAATTTTTTATATTATGATTAACAAATTCATCACAAATGGGAAATATGCCGGTGGTAATGACCTCTTAAAGTAGTATGATAATAAAGTAAAATAAAAACATTACCCAACAACAACAACAACAGCAGCAACAACAACAAGAGTACAACAAGCAATTCCATGGAAGGGAAATATTACAAGAACATCATGATATACAATTTCACACGTGCCATAAATAATTCAGATGCCTTAATACTACAATTTACAGTGGATTGAGCGTTGCATTAAAATATGATAGAACCCCTCTGTCGGCAGCCCTGAAAATGGTTTTCCGTGGTTTCCCCATTTTCACACCAGGCAAATGCTGGGGCTGTGCCTTAATTAAGGCCACGGCCGCTTCCTTCCCACTCCTAGCCCTATCCCGTCCCATCGTCGCAGTAAGACCTGTCTGTGTCGGTGCGACGTAAATCAACTAGCAAAAAAAAATGACACCATCATATAGAAATTTACAGACAATTTACAGAATGCTAGACTTTTCTCTTGAAGCATTTCACATTTTTTAGAAAAACCTCTAAGACAGCAGCAGGTGATAAATTCCAATCATCATTTCCCCGATTTACAAAATAATATTTACCATCGTTAGATGTCTGCGATCTGCCTTTTATTCTATGCGAATGATCTGTCTTGTCGATAGAATACCGTGATGTCCAACTGCGCCCTGTACAGTATATCTCACGTCTCTTACATATTTCTTTAACAATTTCGAGGGAGTTAGACAGTGAAATTTGTCAGACTGCTTTTCCAGCCGACGAGACAGTCTCTAGCAGACCAATAGGTAATAAACATCAGCTCGCGGTACAATGCCTTTAACAAGGCATTGACAAAATACATTCCGACTTACAAGAATGTAAGACATTTAAACTGCCCGGTATTGATGTTCCCTTTTTTTCCTTTTCTCTCTTCTTCTCAGCTGTAGCAGACAAATGACTGGAGCATCTGTATCCAAGGTCATCTTGCTGGCGCAGTGAATACCGATCCGATTCGTTTTAGCATTGGGCTCCACAGCCACCATAACGCCTCACCTTACGGGCAAAGCCGGCTGATATAGAGACGTCGTTGTACTAGCATTTTGAAAACATTCGTCTCACACCTTAACCACGTGCCAGATTCTGTCTGTGAAGAAGATGTCGCCATTTAAGCTTACCACGTGTCCGGTATGAGTTCGATTCCTAATGGTATCGGGGAAGTAAAGTAACTCGCAAGACCTACATCTTCAATTTTAAAACGTTTGTTTTTCAGATAATTTTTAGAAAATGAAGGCCATAAAGATTATTGAAATACTTTAAATTTCTGTGAGAAATATGAAAATCTCAGACGCAACTATTTTTACATCTACCTGTTTTCAGACTGACGTGCCTATACAGGAGTGAAAGCTGGGTAGACAGAATATATCTTATTAAGAAGATTCCCTACTCCTTTTCAATATTTGTATAGAACAGGTGGTACAGAAAATCAAAGGGGAATTTGGAAAAGGAATGACAATCCAAGGAAAGGAGATTTGATTATGATATTGTTATTTTACCTGAGTTTGCAGAAGATCTGGAGGAATTGCTGAATGGTATTGACTCAGTCTTGGTGAAGGAGTACAAGATGAAAATAAATAAATCCTAAACAAATTGTTATGAAGTGCAGTCGAACGAAATAAGGTGAAGCAGGAAATATTAGACGAGGAAATTAAATCTTAGGAAATAAATAAATACTGTTACAGAAGTAAGGAAGACATAAACTACAGAGTAACACAAGAAAGAAAGGGCTTTATTATGAAAATAAATGTGTTCACTTCGAACAATGATATAGGAATTAGAAAGACTTTTTTTAAGACTTTCATCTGGAGCGTGGCTTTAGTATAGAAGTGAAACATGGGCTATAACTAGCTCACAAATGAAGAGAATAGAAGCTTTTGAAATATGGTGTTAAAGATGAATGCTGAAGATGAGATGAGTAGATCAAATTACGAATAATGAGATTCTGAAAGTTTGCGAATTTTGACCAGAAGAAGAGATAGAAAGTTAGCGCAGATCTTAAAGACCCAGGACCAGTTAATGTAAGTGGTAAGAACGGTAGGGGTAGACCAAGGTATGAATAAGACAAATCGATTAGGGTAGATGTAGGAAGCAGTAGTTATTTAGAAAAAAAAAGGTTAGCGTAGTATAGGATGGCATGGATAGCTGCATAAAAACATTATATGTGCTGATGATCCAGCAAGAACAAGATAGAAGTAACGGGCAAGGAAGGAGTGAGAATAATTGGTGCCAAAAACGGTTGGGATCAGTGGCCCGAGAATGAAGTAAATTCGATCAATCAATCAATCAATCAATCAATCAATCAATCAATCAATCAATCAATCACCACTGATGTGCATTTAAGGCAGTCGCCCCGGTGGCAATTCCCTACCTGTTGTTTACCTAGACTTTTCTTAAATAATTGCGAAGAATTTGTAAATTTACCGAACATCTCCCTTGGTAAAATATTCCAGTCCCTAAATCCTCTTCCTATAAATTAATATTTGCCCAAATTTGTCGTCTTGAATTCCAATTTTATCTTTATATTGTCAAACGTATTCGTCTACTAACGTCATTCCACGCCATCTCTCCATTGACAGCTCGTAACATACCGCTTAGTCGAGCAGCTCGTCTCATTTCTACCAAGTTTTCCCAGCCCAAACATTGCAACATTTTCGAAACCCACACATGAGCCATATACTTTCATATTAATTAAAAGGTTAATTTATTAAACATATGTCTAGAAACAGATTGCAAGTACATTATTTTCGGAACATTTTCTTCCTTTTTTGGGTGTGAGAGGGTGGGGGATATCTTCAGTATTTTGTATTATAAAGAAGTAACCACACGTATAGAGCCTGGATGTTCAGGCAGTGATACGGTAAAGTGCAAACTTACCGAAGCGCGAAACAAAGATACTCTAGGTTCCACAGTGGTTGTGCTCTGAGATTTTCTAAAAAAATTGGATTCCCTAGAAGTTATGTTACTCTCGCTACATTACGGAAGAATGGCCTAGCTGATACTTCGTACTTGTGAAATGACTTTGTATTCTAACCTATTACTGCCTAATCAGCCTGCTTAATCTAACCGGACCACATCTAACATAATTTAACGTACTGTAATCTAACCCAACCTAATCTAACATAAGCCAACGTAATTTATCGTAATCTAACCAAACCTAAGCTAATCCAATTTAACGCGATCTAACCTAGCAAGATCTACACTAACCTAGTTTATCTCACCCAACCTAATCTAACCTAAGCCAACGTAATATAACCTAATCTACACAACCTAAGCTAATCTAAGCCAACGTAATTTAACGCAATCTAATCTAGAGTAAGCTAACTTAACCTAATTTAACTCAGTATAACCCAACCTAATATAATCTGAGCTAACCTAATTTAACGTAATATAAACTAAGCTAATTTAACGTAATCTAACCTAACCTGATTAAGCCAACCCAACCTAATCTAACCTAATTTAACGTAATTTAATCAAATCAAACCTAACCTAACACAAGCCAACCTAATTTATCGTAATCTAACTTCATTAATCTAACCCAACCTAAGATAATCTAACCAAACCTAAGCTAATCCAATTTAACGTGATCTAACCTAGCATCATCTCCACTAACCTAATTAATCTCACTAACTAATCTCACCTAAGCTAACACAATATAACCTAATCTAACATAACCTAAGCCAATCTAAGTTAACCTAATTTAACGCAATATAATCTGGAGTAAGCTAACTTAACATAAGTTAACTCAGTATAACCCAAACTAATATAATCTAAGCTAACCTAATTTATCGAAATCTAACAAAATCAGTTTAATCTAATCTAACCTACCTTAACGTAACCTAATTACATAACTCCTCTCTTTAAGCAGAGTATTCAAGTATCTGGAATTTACTGTACATTGCAGCACGTTATTGCCGGCAAGTGCGACAACTCGCTATGTGACTCTGTCAAGCTCACTCGGTGTAGAGCTGGTTCCCAAGAATTGCAAACAAACAAACTGTTTAGAATCCATGCTCGATTTTTGCATACCCAATGCGAGATATAAACAAAGTAAGAGATAAAAATTCGAAGTAAACAAAGGGACAGACAATTTTTATGTAGATAAAGAATTATGAGATAGGTGAAGTGCTATTGCCCGTCGATTGTGTGTGTGTGTATGAAGGACAGTCCAGGATCAGGTAGCCAGAGGATTGATGGCGAGAGAGAGAGAGAGAGAGAGAGTAAGATATGTATAAAAAGAGTGTTCTATAATGGGTTGGGTTCTTTCCCTTTGTCGGCGTGTCCCAGGTCCATACGCCTAATGAGTTTAGTGCTTTATCTCCAGTGAGCTTCGCGTGCTCCAACCAACACCTTGCTAAAAACATTGACCGCCCGCTTTCGATATTTATTTAAGTATCCAGTGCCCTTGAGCGAACAGTAGGGTAAGAAATTATCTCCAACATCTCTCATCTCTTTCCTCAGATTTGCATCACCGATAACCATCCAGACAATAGTTTCATTTATAAGGAACTATGTGTTCCAACATTACGGAACCTGGCTAAATTGTTAATATTCAATGCGTGCAAAATATCAGCCACCTATCCCCCTGTTTTTCATCCACAGGGATGAAAATTCAACCTTCTGTTTTTGTGAGTCATAATTATTCTTGTGGTTGTTAATAACACTACTAGGCTACTAGTGTATCCAAAAGCTGTTAAAATGAACTCTCAAATTGAAAGTAGCTTTTCCCATCACAAATTTGAACTTTGTTAATAACATAATTACAGTTTAAGGAAAAATATGCTTTTTCATTTTCTTTGTAGCTTTTAGGCAGTTCCCTGAGATAAGTGAACTTAAAAATTATCACGTTCGAAAATGCAACCTTAACTGACAGTTCCCGGAGAATGATAGTAATACAGGAATATGTATGTTTTGATTCATGAAAACTAGCTCTATTCAATGAATTTAAAATGCTATTTTTATGACGTTCCTTATCTAGGTGGCCTTAAGGCGGGACCTAACCCTATGAAAATAGAAAAATGGATTTTATTAAACTTTTTTCCTTCGCAATTGAAATAAATACTAAAAGGAAACTTAGTATGACAAACACATACAGTAGTTCCTTAGTAGTATGCCTAAGTATTTAGAAATCATATGAACCTAATCCGTTATATATAATTAATTATTCAAAATGGTGGTGTATCGTGGTCACTATTTTGTCGTTTCCCTGATAATTTTCAAACTCATTAATATTTTTCTATGATTTTTATTATGATTAGTAGCCTACTAGAATCAATGAAGTCCATCAAGAATAAATACTTTTTTAAACTTAACCAATGAAGCTAGCTCCGTAATTCTAGTATATCCCCTTCTACTTTATGAAATATACATGCATACAAAATTTAATATTAATGTCTTAAAAACTTTCAGAGTTATCAGGGAAACGGTTCTGAAAAACAAGAGTTACTAGAAATGTGCAACAAACTTACCGATAAAGGCCTTGCTTGGGTGTCAGGGATACACGTTTTTTGTCATCACTCTGAAACTATTGGAGATATTAACAAAAATATTGCACTGTTATAAACAGAAAAGTTCAATTTTAAATGAAATAATGAATTGAAAAATCGCATTGTCGTTCGGTCAAAAGTGTCGGTCCACTCTTAAGGAGAATTGGAGAAAGTTGGAATTCAAGAGGACAAATTGGGCAAATATTCATTTATAGAAAGGGGAGTTAGGGATTGGAATAACTTACCAAGGGAGACGTTCAATAAATTTCCAATTTCTTTGAAATCATTTAGGAAAAGGCTAGGAAAACAACAGATAGGGAATCTGCCACCTGGGCGACTGCCCTAAATGAAGATCAGTGTTGATTGATTGAGACCACGACATTAAAACTGGTGACTTAGCAGTGTTGACAATAATGTGAATGTGGCTCAGCTAAATACGATAATTTTTTTAAGTTACATCTATCGCGAGCTTCATTATAGCACCGTTCAAATTTAATTGCACAGCAATTTCACTTGATATTTATACAAATAATTTCCGACTTAACACACATTTAGTGTCATTATTTGTGAAATAATGTTGAGATTTTCAAAAAAAAATGTCAAATTTGATATCATTCTGGCCTAAATACGCCTTATGCCTCGGATCATATGAAATTAGCTTTACAGACTCTGTGAGACGTGGTGTTACGTAGCAACCGTGCAGGCTGCAATGTGGAACATTGATATATGGCCATGACTGTGAGACATAATATCAAAGAGGGCCGTTAGAGTACAGATGATCGATGTGATCTTGCAGGCTTTGATGTGAAGTATTGATGGATGGCCATGACTTTGAAACGTAGAAGGCTCTTTTATCAGAGAGGCCTCACCTCAACATACTGTAGAGTGGTAGTTTCATGGGCTCTGAGTCAGTTTCCCCATTTTAATGCACTAAACTCTACACTTTTCGCCTCCAAATTTCATGAAGAAGTGTCTTGGAAACTTTTCGTTAGTTGTAAATAAATGAATCTCTACCAATTTGAGGTTCGCTTATCGAAAGACATATTTATGATTAGATTGTCCCAAAGTGATTTTGGACTCCATTTTTGTTCCTTAAGTGGTATCATTCTTGTTATACATACACATTTATTTTGTTGGAATGATGCAAAATCTTACATCAACGTTCTCTAGAATAACTTCGATAATACTTAAGAAAATAATATGTTTCTTTGCGAATCTTTCTCGTCCATACAGATTTTACTCATTTTTGCGCTGCTAATTTATCCTTAAAGTTATGTATTTGTGTTAAAGAGCAGAGCTGTTGATATAAATAAATTATATTAACGTTATCCTGTAAACATCTTCAATAGCTTTTGCGTTAGATTTAAAATACAAAGAACGAGCAAATAGAAAGTAAATTAGCACTCAGTAAGACACACACATCGACATTTACAGGCAGATATTTTGAAGTAGTCAAAATAATTTATAATATTTTCACAAGATTAAGGAGGAAAGGATATTCTATTTTTTTAATTGAAAAATTCAGTCTCTTTATCCATAACGATGCATCTGGTTTTAACATTTTATTCTGTTATATGAACCTATTCCTTGTGATAATTAAGGCAAAACTTCTCTTTCTGTAGACAGAACTTTCATCAGTCGATCACTACTGATCTGCGTTTAAGGCATTCGCCTAAGTGGCAGATTCCATACCTGTTGTTTACCTAGGCTTATCTCAAATAATTGGAAAGAATTTGGAAATTTATTGAACATCTCCCTTGGTAAATTATACTAATCCCTAACTCCTCTCCTTGTAAACGAATATTTGCCCCAATTTGTCCTCTTGAATTCCAACTTTTTCTGCATATTGTGCTATTTCCTACTTAAAAAACCCCACCTTGGGGAATCTCCAAGAGAAGAGAAGTGATTATTGGGATTCTGATATCAAAAGTAGCACAATAATTTTTACATCTCTGTAAGTCGAACTGTAAATGATCTTCTCCTTGTTCTAAATAAACAAAACCATCTGTTTCAAGGAACAATTTTTTGAGAACTGCTTCTTCTATTAGAGGTGATGAGTGAACCATTCCGGTGGTTAGGTTCAAAGGATCGAACGTTCTCGACTAAATTAAGCGCACTATTGTAGAGTGATACATTTGCAGCGAGCTGACCCCTGACCGTCAGGCATTAAGTGGCCGCACCCACTAAGAGAAGCCGTGCCATCACACATTGACTGCTGTGTGCGATCACAGAGCATCTACAGTCCCTAACAAATATTTAAGACCACTGAAATCATACGGTTTTTGGAGAATCCATTGGCACGTGATGTTTCAGGACAGTGTATTTTTGATTTGAATATGTCTAATGGTCTGGGGTCATCCGAAAACTTGTGTAACGCGACGAGTCAAAATGTGTGATGGAGTGACGTTACATTAGTCGTTATCGTAGGCCTTGGTCGCCAAAGATGCTGCGGCTCTGGATTTGTATAAGTAGAGTGTGTTGAAATAGAAAATGTACCTTCAGTGACGTCACAATTGTCGTTATCGTAGGCCTTGGTCACCAAGGATGCTGAGGCTGTGGATTTGTATAAATACAGTGTGTTGAAATAGAAAGTGTACCTTCAGTGACGTCACAATTGTCGTTATCGTAGGCCTTGGTCACCAAAGATGCTGAGGCTGTGGATTTGTATAAACAGAGTAGTGGGATCACCACTAGTCACATCACACACGCCGCTCCATCGGACCACGTGGTTCCATCTCACGGAACAGTAATCTTTAGAAGATTGACAACTCGAAATCAATCTTGGTCCGCATTTGACAAAAGTATTAAGACTTAGTCATATAAAGTCCAACAAAAACTTCCACTACATACTTTTGTGTTAAATTTTCTCAAGAAGAAACCTAAGAACATATTAACGATGTTCACATATCATAATAAGAGACACACAAGAACTCTCTTAAAAGAAGATCGCACTGAGGAAATATGAACTTCTAAAAATAGACTTTCTCACACAAGTTTTTAATACTTTTATATTTTAATGTTCCCAAAAATTGTATGTACTGATGATGGCCCAAAGGGTCGGAACATAGCTACATTTTCGGTAATTATGTATTAATTTCAAAGTTTATTAATATTGTGTGTTGAACAAAGTAGATTAAATCATATTCTTAACTAAGTAGTGTGTGTGTGTTGAAGTGGAAAGTGTACCGTCAGTGACATCACGTTAATTGTTATCTTAGGACACAGTGGCCAAAGATGCTGCGGCTGACATTATCAATGTTTGAGTCTCATTTATTGAAAGGTATATTCCATAATTATTAGCTCTTTGCAAAGGGAAAAATTTGTTTTGTAAGTACTCTTCGTTTCTAAACAGCTATGATTTTAAATATTATTTACTCATGATTATATAGAATTGTAGAGTTGCGATCCTTGACTGAATCACCAGTGTACTGGCGTTCGGTTCAGAGGGCTCTGGGTTTGACAACCGGGAGGAGCTATAGGTTGTATTGGTAGTGCTCCGAAGACTCATTTGGTGACTCTCGGTGCAACAAGATCTGTCTGTAAAGAATATGAAGCAGACTATCCTGTACAATGTTTGCAGTAGTGTTGAACAGTGTTAACAAAAAATGTAATGCTTTGAATAGTGTAGTTCTTTGATAATATGAAGATTAAGATTGTTCAAAAAGAACAAATGTGTATAAGTAATCTGTTCTAGATCTCATTTTTGTGTTTTCTTTTCTTCTTGTGCTTTGCTCTCAAAACTCGTCTTTGTTAGAGTGAATGACTGTTATGACTGTCTTGTTTTTGGAAGAGCAAAATTTACTCTAGAATGTCATTTAAACTCGTGGAATAATGAAGTGGCTAAACGCCTGTACTCTGCCTTTAAAGTACAGTCATGATAATACTCTAACCTAACCCCATGTCAGTACACCCCAGAAAGGGCCGTGGCCTACCAAGCGACCGCTGCTCAGCCCGAAGACCTGCAGATAGCGGATAACACTCTATGTGTGTAAATAATGTATATTTTGATTCTTTCATCTATAACCCTAATATACCATGTAAAATAGTTTTCTTTTCTGTATGGGAAATTCAATAATTATATGATTCAATCAAACAAACAATTAATGAATCAATGATCTGCGTTTAGGGTACACGCCCAGATGGCAGAATCGCTATTAATTGTTTGTCTAGTTCTTTCATAAATGTTCCCTTGATAATTTATTCCAATCCCTTACTTCTCGTCCTGTAAATGAATATTTACCCCAATTTGTCCTCTTGAAATCCGACTTCATGTTTATATTGTGATCTTTCCTATTTAAAAGCTCCGCTCAAAGTCATTCGTCTGCTAATGTCATTGCATTCCATCTCTCCACTGACAGCTCAGAACATACCACTTAGTCGAGCAGCTCGTCTCCTTTCTCCCAAGTCTTCCCAGCCCAAACTTTGCAACATTTTGGTAACGCTATCTTTTGTCGGAAACCACCCACAACAAATCGTGCTGCTTCCGTGCAATGGTTTCCTGTTCCAAATATTATTCATCCGTTGCCCCCTACAAGCCCTCATAGTGTGCAATATATATATTTAGATTCAAAATTTTGCGCCTTCAAGCGTTCAGTCTGCAAGTCCCTGCAACTAACTAATCACCTCCAAAATCCTCTATTTGCAACGAATTGTCTCACATGACCCCAATCAACGAGCCGTGTTTAACCACATATTAATCACTGCAGTCCATTCCTAACATAGCCATTGTATCTTCTTTCCCTCCTGTCATTGTTCCCACATACACTGCCGGACAAATAAAAGCGTGACACTTTGAAAAAGTTAATTTTCTTCATATTTCTTTACAATTACGTTAATTATAATTTAATATTTATTATAATTTATGTCCGGATTCTTAGCTAAAATTGTATTGCTTCCGGTTCATAGGGTCCCGGTATCTATTTTGGCCGGATGGAGCATTTTAACCATACCCGACTAACTCCTCCGACTTGGGGACTGAGTATTTGTGTTTTTCCATATACCTACCTGCCTCTACGTATACACGTAACGCACTGCAGAAGCAAGGAATACTGAACACATCTCTCCACGTAGGGTTTGAGTCAGGAAGGGCATCCGGCCGTGAAACAGAGCAACGCGCATTTCTGCAACACACTTTGTACTCCTGGATGAAGTATTTGTATTTGGTTCATTAAATTCATATTATTTGAAAACAGCCAAGTCTTCCACCTTTTATTTATTGATTGCAACTGTATATGTACCAGCCATAAACCTCCTTATTTGTTATTTCCAAATAATTAATAATAATTAAGGTATCTTTAAGTGCACCCATCTTTCACTCCCGTAGAGAAAATTTGGTCTAAAGCCAGCTACCTAAAGATTATTTATGTGAGCACACTTATTTGTTATACAAAATATTGTTAATCGCAACTGAGAATTCACTGCACTAAGAAGTAATTAATTTACATACACATCTTATTCAAGTATGGTAACCCTTCAGTTCGAAGGACCCGATGATCTCGTTCTCTTGATTATTGTGTTGTTGTTGTTTGAATCATCAGCCCACAGACTGGTTTAGTGCAGCGCTCCAAGCCACCCTATACTGTGCTAACCTTTTCATTTCTACGTAACTTCTGCATCCTACATTTACTCTAACCTGCTTGTCATATCTTGGTCTACCCATACCCTTCTTACCACTACACTTCCCTCAAAATCCAACTGCACAAGTCCTGGGTGTCTTCAGATGTGTCCTATCATTCTATCTCTTCTTCTCGTCAAATGCAGCCAAATCGACCTCCTCTCAACCAATTCGGTTCAGTATCACTTCACTTTCAGCGTTCTTCTGTAACACAACATTTCAAAAGCTTCTATTCTCTTTCTTTCTGAGTTAGTTATCGTCCATGTTTCACTTCCATACAATGCCACGCTCCAGACGAAAGTCTTCAAAAACATCTTTCTAATTCCTATATCAATGTTCGATTTTAGCAAATTTGTTTTCGTAGGAAAGACTTTCTTTGCTTGTACTAGTCTGCATTATTTTATGTTCTGCTTACTTTTGCCATCGTTAGTTATTTTACTACCCAAGTGACAATACCCATCTACATCCTTTAAGACTTCAATTCGTAATCTAATATTTCCTGCATCACCTGACTTCGTTCGACTGCACTCCTTTACTTTTGTTCTGGAGTAATTTATTTTCATCTTGTACTCCTTCCTCAAGGCTCTGTCCTACCATTCAGCAATTTCTCCATATCTTCTGCAGCCTCAGATAAAATAACAATATCATCAGCAAATCTCAGGATTTTTATTTCCTTTATTGCCTAGTCTATATAAATACTGAAAAGGAGCGGGTGGGGACAAATTGCAACCTTGCCTCACTCCTTTCAGTTTGCTGCCTCTTTTCAAAAGCCCTCAATTCTTATCACTGCAGCAATATTTTTAAACAGATTGTAGATCAATCTTCGTTCTCGGTACCTGATCCCGACTTTCTCTATTTCAACACATTCTATTTAGAAAAATGCACACCCGCATCATCTCAAATAGCTTGGTCCAGTCAGCATTATCGACTGCTTTCTCAAGGTCTAATTAATATTATAAATAATATAATTAATATGATCATGTAAGTGATCTGTTACCTTTGAGATATATATTTACAATTTAACTTATTTTCTTGAGAATTTTCACGATTCGTAGGATTTAAATTTCCACAGGATAAAAATTGTTAATACTTTTATAATTATCTACTCGTGTCGAATATTATTACTTCAAGTCTGTATGTATAGTAGGGTAAAGAATTCTAGACCTCTACGTAATATCAACAACAAGAATAACAACAACAAAAGTGTTTACAAACATACTGTTGATCGGATAAAGTATTACCACATGTTGTGTTGAACAAAGAAAAACCTAAAATTATTTGAATTCTGCAGATCCATCTGGTGGGCACTTTCATATTTGGTCGTCCTTCTTTTGTCTGAAAGCGAAATCTTGCGTTAATGACCTCTTCGAACTGGCCAGACCACATTATTGTCGAATTGTTTCCAGCGATGCGTGACAAGAGACTTTGGGTGTATATATTCTTGTCCACAGCCTTCCATAGCTTCGTGTCTGCGAATTGTGTTCATTTACATTCATCGGAAATATTTGCTCTGTTTCGCAAAGTGAAAATACGGTTCTTTATTACATAGGAGTTTCATACACTGGAAAATAATAATCATCATCGTAATCACCATCATCTTTCTTTCTTAATCAGTTTACCCCAGGGTTGGCTTTTACCTCGGACTCAGCGTGGGATCCCACCTCTACCGCCTCAAGGGCTGTGTCCTGGAGCGTGAGAGTTTGGGTCTGGGGATACAACTGGGCAGGAGGGCCAGTATATCGCCCACGCGGCCTGACCTGCTATGTTGAACAAAGGCCTCGGGGGGAGGGGGGGGGGAGATTGTAAGGGGTAGACAAGGGAGAAGGAAGGAGGCGACCGTGGCCTCAAGTTAGGTCCCATTCTGGCATTTGCATGGAGGGGAATGGAAAACCACGGAAAACCATTTTCTGGTTGGTTGAGCTGGGAATCGAACCACCCTCTACTTAATTGACCTCCCGAGGCTGAGTGGATCCCGTTCCTGCCCTGGTATCACTTTTCAAATTTCGTGGCAAAGCCGAGAATCACCACATAGGCGGATAATAATAATAATAATAATAATAATAATAATAATAATAATAATAATAATAATAATAATAATAATAATAATAATAATAATAATAGAGCATAATCTAACAAATAAATCTCCGTACATGAAGATAATATAGTACTCACTATGCTCAAAAGAAGCTTGTCGTTTTTCGGACATTTGGACAGATTGAATAATGACAGATTGACAAAACAATTAAAGTACAGCTTGCATGGTGTACATTGACATTAAATGACCTCAAAAAAGCAGACGTTGCCATAAATAATACACTTAATAGGAAGTTATTTAGGTATAAAATTCAAAAAGTGATCTTCAAGGATGAACAAGAAAAGACAAAGAAAGCAGTCACGTAACATAAAAAAGCTCCGGAAACAAAGATAAGAACGAATGAAGCAAATGTGGGCGGAGAGGAAGAAGGGACATAGCAAGAGTTGAAGTATTGATTTATCGTGATCTGTGAAAGTGGTATTCGATTAAATAAAATAATAATAATAATAATCATTAACTTAAACATAACAAAAAGAAAATAGGAAATTCTTACTTCTTCTTCTTAAGATGCCGTCTCCTTACGGAGGTTGGCGATCCACTTAGCCAGCTCTGATCTCTACAACGCAACATGAAAAACTTCTTCTGATATACATCTCTGGCATCTTCGGATGACCTTTAACCACGAATTTCTCCGTCTACCAACGGACCGTTTCCCTTGCACATTTCTTTCAATAATTAGCTGTAATAATTGATACTGCTCGCCCCCTCATAACATGTCCTAAGTATTGCGCATGCGGTCTATACATTTTTCAGTACTTGTATTCAGTGACCAACTTTCACATCATGCGGATTCTTAGCTGTATACTGAGATTTGACCTTACAAGGAATTTCTTCATGGTAATGAATTGTTTCCTAGGCTGCTCAATTCTAGGTTGTATTTCTCGTCAGTAATCACATTGGTCGTTTAGCATGGTATTTAAAGGAGGGCACTTGTTCTACTGTATGATCTTTCATTGCGAGACTTGCTCGTAGTGACTGTTTGGGAAGAAAAAAACCATCATTCTTTGTTTTGGACCGAGCTCGACAGCTGCGGCCTGTATCCAGTATTCGGGAGATAGTGGGCTCGAACCTAACTGTCGGCAGCCCTGAAGATTGTCTTCCAGGGTTTCCCAATTAATTAGTTAAGGGCACGACCGCTTCCTTCCCACTCCTAGCCCCTTCCTGACCAATTGTCGCCGTAAGACCCATCTGTGTCGGTGAGACGCAAAGCAAGTTTTAAAAAAAAGTTTTGGAAGGGTTAACATATAGGGCAAATTCCTTAGGAATATTTTTGGCCCAATGTGTATAGAAGGAGTATGATTGAAAACAACGTGTCCTGAATTATACCTGCATTCTGAGAATATATCAGACACTATTAGAAAAAGACGACTGAGATGATATGGCCATATTCAAAGAATGGACAGCAAAACACTGGCCCTGCCATTTCACTAAAAGTCCCGAATAATTGCATAATCAAAACTGAAAAATTACCTTCAAGAAATCAGCATAATAGATTAAATATATGGGACAGGCCTAGATTTATAACATTTGTGGAGTAACACCTTTTTGCTGAAAAATTCAAGATGAGAACCATCACAGCATGGGCGGAAGGACGGAAGAAAAGTCATAGCGAGAAGACGAGGAGATTGTGGGAAGGCAAGGAAGCAAATTCATCTTCAATTTAAGTTCAATTGCGCTACTTAATTGAGAAAAGTAAATAATAATAATAATAATAATAATAATAATAATAATAATAATAATAATAATAATAATAATAATAATAATAATAATAATAATAATAATAATAATAATAATAATAATAATAAAAGCCTACGACTCCGTAGACCGACACACACTCCTCCGCATTCTGAAGGAAATGGGCTTAGACAACAAAACGAGAGCTATCATTCAACAGACCTTAACCAGCAGTACGTCCAGGGTGAAATTTAGGGGAGAAATTTCGAACGTCTTTGAAATCAAGACTGGTGTTAGGCAAGGGGATGGACTATCACCGCTTCTCTTCAACTGCGCTCTGGAGAAAATCATTCGGGAATGGCGCAAGGAGATGTGCAAGGAAGAGGTTGAGAATGGCCTTAGAATAGGATATAAGAAAGATGATCTTATCATAGACTGCCTAGCTTTTGCAGATGACCTTGCGATCTTTTCTGATTCCTTAGATACTGCTGAAAAACAAATTAACCAACTGAGAATCCAAGCAGCAAAAGCTGGCCTCCAAATCTCTTTCCAAAAAACAGAGTTTATAACCAACATCAAGCCAGCCCCCAGAGAGCTCATTGTGGAACAGGGAAAAATCAAGCAGGTGGAAAAGTTTAAGTACTTAGGCGAGTGGATAGTACCTAACAACTCTGAGAAAGAAGCAATCATGTGCAGAATCAACAAGATGGAGGTGGCATATCAGCTGTCTAGGAATGTCTACAACAAAAGATCAGTGTCCATCAACGCCAAGCTTAGGCATTATTGTTCGATTGTACGCCCGGAAGCACTGTACGTAGCAGAATGCTTTGCAATGAACAGAAAAGGTCTGATGGAGAAGCTAGAAGCTAAAGAAAGAAAAATCCTGAGAAAGATTCTTGGACCAATCAAAGAAAATGGTGAGTACAGGAGGCGACACAACAGCGATCTGTACCAGCATATGGAGAGGATAACGGACACGATTCGGAAAAGGAGGATTAATTTTTATGGCCATATAGCACGCATGAGCACACAGAGACAAACCAATAGGATCTTTTCCTACTTTCTTAACAAGAAAGTTGAAGTTGAAAAAGACCTTCAAGAAATAGGAATCACAGTCGAAGACATCCAGAAACGTGCTCCTCTCCAGAAAAAGCTCCAGGGATACAAGAAGTTCCAAGAAAGGCCAAAGTTGAAAACAGGCAAGAAGTGGACTGATGAAAGGAAGGAGGCTCACAGAACGAGAATGCGTGAGTACTGGGGAAGAATTAAAGCTCAAGGATGCAAACGGTTGAAATAACGTGGTCCACAGCAGGCCGAAACGAAGAAAGAAAAAAGAATAATAATAATAATAATAATAATAATAATAATAATAATAATAATAATAATAATAATAATAATAATAATAATAATAATAATAATAATAATAATAATATTTAAGTTCTTTTGGCTTCTTCAGTCGTGAAATTACCAGCGTTTTGCCCCAGTGTAGCAGTGAGCTCATCAGTTGCAATGCTACGCCTTTCCAAGACGCTGGCGGAAATGCGCCGTTGAGACGCCACTGTAGGACAATGCAGTGTCTGTGCACCAGGAGAGGCATGTGCCTTCACTTGTCTAAATGCCTGCCTTTGGTCTTTATATATATAAAAAAATAAAGTTTCTAGAAGGAAACCATACCTAATTTAATTTCATCAATTGCAAATGTTTAAAACAAACATTTGAAATAATAATAATAATAATTTGCTGATGTCCTTGCCATCCTATCGAACAACAGACAGGAAGCAAACCAGGCTGCAGAATAGCTGCCAAAACAGTATTCCAAATTTCTTATGAAAAGTACAGTGTATTGAAGGGACTAGATCAGTAGTCAACCGTTAATTACCAAATGTGGAAATATTGCTCAATTTAAGTATCTAGGCGAAATTATTGAACCAATAGGGTTAAATCAGCAAGCTAAGATAGAAAGAATTGAAAAACTTCAAAGACCATACAACATTATTTGAGCAGATACAATAGAAGAACTATATAAAACAAAGGCAAAAGTACGATATTATAACACACAGAAGCACTTCATGCTCCTGAAACTATTATAACTAGTGTCAAATCTCGAATACAGATGATCGAAAAACAAGAAGGAAAAATATTCAGGAAAATATTAGGACCATATTGCGAAAATGTATTTTGGATGAAAATGAAATCACACGAAATCTACAGTATTAAGTTACTGATGTCGTCAGGAAACGGCCATTGCAATTTTATGGCCGCTTATAAAGAATGGATAATAATGGGCCACAAAGGACATTTTAAACTTGGCCTTATAAATGAAAAATTACAATAAATCAGTGAAGAAAGAAACCATTTAAGATAGAATAACATTCAGAACCTTGAGACTAAATACGGGATGGAGAGAACAATGTAAAAAGAAACACAGCGGGAGTGTGAAGAGATATTAGGAAGAGAAGAAGAAAAAAAGTGCTAATAAATTCAAACATTCTCCTTAGCTCAACATATCGAATTAAAAAATACCAATTAATAAATTATTCATTATCGAGTCCCTAAGCCAGAAGATTCATTTATCTTTCCTTCTTAACCCATTTACACTCCGGGGCTGGTTTTTTCCACGGACTTATTGAGGGATCACTGAAGGCCAGTGTGCTGGGGCGTGAGACTTTGGGTCGGAGAAATACAACTGGGGAAGAGGACCAGTACCTCGCCCTGCTACGCTGAACAGCGGCCTTGTGTAGGGGGGGTGGTGGAACATTGCAACGGATAGACAAGGAAGAGGGAAGGATGCGGCCGTGGCATTAAGTTTCTTACCACCCTCGCATTTGCCTGGAGGAGAAGTGAAAAACCACTGAAAACGCCTTCGAGGATGGCTGAGGTGGGGATGGAATTCCCCTCTACTCACTTGACCTCCCAAGGCTGAGTGGACCTATTTGCAGCCTTCGTACCACTTTTCAAATTTTGTGACAGAGTTGGGATTCGAATCCGGGCCTTCGGGGGTGGCAGCTAATCACACTAACCACTACACCACTAAGTTAAAATGTCTTCTCCATCCGGGAACCTAAGCCACGGCCGTCTCGCACAAGGCCACAATACCGACCATTCATCCAAGGAGACTGACAGAAAAGCTATATTATTAAAGTCCGGCCCCGCCGTGTAAGGGGTGACGCGGCCCCGGGTTCGATTCCCGGCTTGGTCAGCGGTTTTTAATTGTAAATGATTAATTACCCCCTCCTGGGGACTGGGTGTTTGTGTCGTCCTTAACGCTCCTTTCCTCACATTCAACACCCTACATTTCCTCCATTCCAATTACACGCAGGTTCATATCACATGGTGCAAGTAGGGGCAAAAGATCTGTATAAGTCGACGCCCCGAACAAATATCATTTATTAAAGATAAAGATATATTATTAAAATATTAAATCAGCCGTACTGCAAATCCATAGCAAACAGCGACATTTAAGTTACTGCATGTTAAATGTCATTTGAAATAATTCTGTCATAATGCTATAGAGCAGGATGGGATTACCGGTGTTGAAGCTGACAGTGGTGAAAGTATGAGGGGGCCATGCCACGTTAGCGTGTTCCTTGGTCGTCACCCACCTGCTGTTAGAGCAGGCCATGAGCGCCAGTTTTTGCTGCCTGCACCGCTACCAATCGGAAAGAAGACTAATTATTACTATATACCTTGTTACAAATACATGATGTCTTGAGTAGATATTTTTTCAACACAAGTAATTGGTTATATTGCTAATGATTTTCATTATTAGGAACGATTTAATTTGTTTTCTTAATTAGTTTGTTTGAGTTAATAATTACAGAGTTCGTCCAATTGTTCTAATGACCATACTCCGTGTGCTTTGACCATGTCCTTCTGGTAATAATGATTTTTCTTATTATCTGTTGGTAATGGGGTGGAAGAACCTCTTCAGGTTGACTGCATTCTAATTCATGTTGGTCTTATTTCAAGCACAGCCTCATCGGTGTCAGGAAAGTCGCCTCTCCTTCGGAATGTGCAGGCGGTAAATGTTCCTCTTCAATCGCAAGTAGGATGTGATTATTTTCTTTCTTGTTGTTCACACATCTCACCGTGCTTCGCGGCTTGTTTTCCTCTACAATTAGATATCTTTTTGCTAGTTGCTTTCCGTCGCATCGATACAGATAGGTCTTATGTCGACGATGGGACAGGAAAGGCCTAGGAGTTGGGAGGAAGCGACCGTGGCCTTAATTAAGGTACAGCCCCGGCATTTGCCTGGTGTGAAAATGGGAAAACGCGGAAAACCATATTCAGGGATGCCGACAGTGGGATTCGAACCCACTATCTCTCGGATGCAAACTCACAGCCGCGCGCCCCGAATCGCAGGCCAACAATTAGATTACCAGCCATTTTTGTTCTATACTTAACATCTCTTCAACACGTACCAAAATGTTGAAAGTCGATTTCGATAACAATGCGGTCGTGAAAATTCAATATTAAAAGCTATTTGAGACTGTTTTTCCAAAACTGCATTTAGGCCGGAAGTGATTTCCGAAATTTGTGTTTTTAGTTTGATAGAGCTATCCAAGACTTAGAATTTTAAACCTTCAACTTTGGGCACAATTGAGGAAATTACTTAATTTTACGTTTTTCGTACTTTGTATACTAAGAAATGTTTTCAATATTAAAAATTAGCCGTAAGTGGGTTACTATTTATCGGTTCTCAATATTTGAAAAAATGATAATTCATAAACGTCATTCGATATTTCAGCGGTTTTTTATCGTCGCCATTAGAACTGTCCGTGACAGTGCGACGTAAAAAAACTAGTATCATATACCAGCGTTCTGTTTCATAAGTTGTGTGTAAGACAAATAAGCCAAAAATATTTTCAGACCTGGAAATGTACGACCAGGAGTTGATTAGCTGATTTTCTCTAGTGCTCTTAAACATTTTTTTACGTACGGTACTGTATTTGACTGATCATAGATTACCATAAATGGAGGAGTAGTGCAAGAAGTAAAACGGTTTTAATACTTTGCACGTATTTCTGGCAAAATCTCCTCGTGAGTTTTAATTAATGTTGTCAGAAAAAAACCGCATGTGTCACCAGAGATCTTTTAAATGTCGACATGGCGTGTGGAATCGAACATTTTCCGCCCTTCAAGAAAAACTGGGATCTGGAGATCGCCACTCTACCACTAATTCACGGAGGAAAGTAACACGTAAATTGTTTCAGGTGAACTGGAATAGCTACCAAAAGCAGATCTCCACAGCATAGCCCTCAATCTCGACAACCCCCATCTGAAACTTATCCAATTATAGGTTATACGCACAACAAGAAATTTCGTTTCTTACTCCGGACTTCGTCATTTGGAAACTGTTCCGAGTTAGTCAGTAGATGTATTCGAAGCAGCTACTATTGGTTTGTTAGTAATAGTAATATTATTGTAAGATGAGCCTGTCAATGTGCTATTATTAGCAACGAACTTGAGCGAGTAACTTCATCCTATGATCTGACTGTTCAAGACGCGGAGTGGTCTGCCCGAGGCGGACCAATCAGAGCAAAGCCAGTTACAGAAGGTATTTATTGCTATTGCCGTCTGTTACAACCTCCTCTAACGACTATGTTGTTACAAAGTTTTGTGCAATTGATATGGGGCCATGTTAGAAAGAGAACACAAGTCAGTATTCTTTTGATTGCCGTATTCAGCCGTCTAGCTTTTACAGCCAAATCCAAGTCTGTTGGTCACACAAAGCCGTTTTCAAGTACAACACTGTAAGAGTTTTTGGAACCACACTGGGGCGGTTAGAGTTACGAAAAATCGGTGGAGGAAATGTCACTCTTTCATTGCGTTTAATTTTAAAGATGTGAAAAAAGTATCGAATATATTATTTTTAATACATATCATAAACTTCATGTTTTATCCGTACTGAAAGTTGTTGTAACGTAAAATTCAATGAAAGTATTTATTAAACCACCTATTCAATACTTTAGTCCTTGTGGTTACATGTATGTTGGGTATTCAGCCCGAAGGCTGGTTTGTTCCTCTGCAGCTCCGTCAACATCTGTCATAAATATCCTAGGCGTCACTGAAGAGGCGTACTAGGGAAATGAGGAGTGAGGTAGTTTCCCGTTGCTTTCCTCACAGCCGCTGCTATTACATATCCGTCTGCCAATGGTTACAAATACATATAAACATTTATCACTTTCGGGACATGTTTCGCCCTATTTAAGGGCATCCTCAGCCTGAATACAATCTTAAAATATTACACTTAAATACTAAAAAAGAAACTAGAAAATTAGCCTTGTAACCTTACATTCTGCAAAAAAAAGAAATTATAGTTTAGTTTGGTTTAATACCGGGAGTGTCGAGAACATGCTCGGCTCGCCAGATGCAGGTCTTTTGATTTCACTCCCGCAGGCGACTTGCGCATCGTGATGAGGATGAAATAATGATGAAGACAATACATACACCCAGCCCCCGTGGCAGCGAAATTAACCAGTGATGGTTAAAATTCCCGACCCTGCCGGGAATCTAACCCGGGACCCCTGTAACCAAAGGTCAGCATGCTAACCACTTAGCCAAGGAGCCGGACTCCGCAAAGGAGTACCAGAACTATATCGACAAAAATATCAGGATTTCTCTTCGTTTTATGATAAGAACGATGGTGCAATCGGAACAAAATTGTTCTTTTCAAGAAAATGAGTTTACTTTGCTCTTCTTCCGGGCGCGCGATTCAAATTGTCGAACGAACTTGCCGCATTTGCTATGCCAGAGAGCCAGCTTCTGCCTGGGAAGGGAAGGGAGGGGAAGTGGAAAGTGGGGTGTATGTTGGAGACAGAGATAATGCTCAGCACAAGTTTCTTCGTTCGACTCGCACAGGATTGTTCTCGTCTCTTAAAGACAGTATCCACGGTTCGTTTATTAAATGACCGTAAACTGCGCACAAGTACAAGAACACACTGTAATTAAGACACACTTGCCAGTCAGGAATGCACCAGATCGTTTCTCCTCTCGTCTGTTGGTCGCAGTAACGTCATGCGTGTGTATACCTTCACTCACAACGTTGTAAAGGGAATGAAATGCCGAACGAAGGACATAATTAAAACCCGGATCTTTATGCAGTGACAGGTTAGACTGCAAACTAATTTTGTTAGTAGGTACTGTCGGCCACCCGCTCTTCCATAATGTAGCAAGAGTAACATAAATTGTAGGGGTCCTGATGGGGTGTACCCCTAATGTTCTTGCAAACTCCAGAGCATAATCGTTGTGAAGGTAGACTCTACTTGCTACTCGCTTCAGTAAGTTCGCATTCTAACCTATTAATGTAAAAAAATCTGGGCTATAGACATAATACACTCAATGGTTTGATTAGAGTAGATTTTTATATACCCCCTTCCTTGTTCTATGCACAGTTCACAGCGGTGTAGTAGTAACCTTTGGACCCTGTTCAGGATGTGTAGTGTGTCGTTAACGACCTGGAAAGCTTTATTCTTGGTACAAGTTCATCTTCTCTTTCTGCAGATCTCGCATAGTAGTCAATTTGTGCATAACAAACTGTACACTGTCTATTGGGGCTGGGAAGCGACTATGCGAGAAGAACGGGTAACTTGCGCATTCGCACCGAGCATTAACTCTGCCTTCCACTTCCCACTTTCCCTCTCTTCTCTCCTCTGAGGCATAGAAACTTGCAGCGGCTGGCTCTCTGGCATAGTAAAAACGGCAAGTTTGTCAATTTGAATCGCGCGCCCAGAAGTACAATGGTAACCTGATTTTCTCGAAAAGAAATATTTTCTCCGCCAATCTTATTGCATCATCGTTCTTAAAGTAACACGAGGAGCATCCTTGATTTTTTGGGTATATTTATGATACACGCTCAATAATACTAACGATATTCATCTTCTTCTTCTTCTTCTTCTTCTTCTTCTTCTTATTATTATTATTATTATTATTATTATTATTATTATTATTATTATTACGGATGGAAGAAGGCGAGTGCGTATTCGTGGCGGGATAGTAGAGTGTATTTGATTTGCGGATGACATGGTGTTCTTAACAGAGAATGAAGTGGTTCTACATGGAATGCTAGAAGACCTGAATGCAACCTGTGGGCAGAATGGAATGAAAACTAATAAGAACAAGGCAAAGATTATGGTGATAACTACAGGAGGGAACAAAGCAAACGTCGAGATAAATCAGAAGGATATTGAACCACTCTCAGCTTTCAAATATCTAGGAAGCATAATAACGGATGAGCGAGTAGCGAGGTAAAAACTCACATTGCCATCGCTAAAGAAACCATCACGCTTGGATTTGAAGTTAAGAAAGATACTAGAAGGATTTGAGATGTGGTTGTGGAGAAGAACGGAAAGGATAATCCGGGGAGAAAGTATACAGAAATACCTGGTATTGGAGAGAGTTGGAGAAAAGAGGACGTTATTACAAGGAAGAGGAACGTCTACGAAGAGAATGTTTGTGGGTGGGAACTCTAGAAGTTCAGTAAGTGGAAGGAGAAGAAGAGGACGGTGATGGTGGACAGTATCAAAATAGCAGCGAATTACGAAGTAACTACGAGGATTTCAGCAGACAGGACTGCATGGAGAGCGGCTGTGTGAAGACCTTCCTAAGCGTAGAACGCGTTATGTTTTTTTTAAATTATTATTGTGATTATTATCATTCTTTCTTCGATTTTCTCCTACGTTGGACCACGGTAATCAATTGACTCCATGGTTAGTCCTTGTTTCTTCTCCCAGAACTTCATCATTTCGTTGTGGTTCCTCTTCCTCTTCGCTGACCGTATGTTCTTAGCCCGAAACGTATCTCTATTAAATATTTATTTTGGATTGATTCCAACTTCCTTCATATCCTTGTTTCTTCTACCCATTTAGCAGTTACATTTGATTTCATGATGTAATTAAAAGATTTTCTTTATTAGTCGACTGTCGTTCATTCTTGTGAGATGCCCGTAAAACTTCAGTCTCCTCTTACGTATGGTGTCTGTGATATCTGTCTGTCTGTATAGATATTTATTTCTCCTCTTCCTCCATGTACCAACCTTTCTTTCTTTTTCGGGTCCCTAGATCTCTCTCAAGATTTTCCTTCTTTCTTCTCTAGCTCATCCATTTCCTCTTTTTTTATTCATTATGAGACAATCTGAACTCTAACGTCCCTAGGGCTTGATAACAGTATGAAGTCTCGTATGGCTTTTAGTGCCGGGATATCCCAGGACGGCTCGCCAGGTGCAGGTCTTTCTATTGGACTCCCGTAGACGACCTGCACGTCGTGATGAGGATGAAATGATGATGAAGACAACACATACACCCAGCCCCCGTGCCATTGGGATTAACCAATTAAGGTTAAAATCCACGACCCGGCCGGGAATCGAACCCGAAACCCTCTGAACCGAAGGCCAGTACGCTGACCGTTCAGCCAACGAGTCGGACTTGATAACAGTGATATAGTGTCTGGACTTTGCTCTGTAAGATATAGTTTTTTTCATTGTACATATTATTATTATTATTATTATTATTATTATTATTATTATTATTATTATTAGCCAGCCCTGTGGTGTAGAAGTAATGTACATGTCTCTTATTCCAAGGCGCTGGGGTTTTCCGGCCAGTCCAAGATTTTAATTCTGGAGTGAGTAGCAGAGCGTGGTTCACTTGATACAAGCTCTTAGTTACAGGAAGAAAGCGCATAGTAATAAGAAGACGCTACTGACCTAGTGTTGTCATGGTTACAGTGGTGTCGGAAAATAGATGGCGTTAATTCCAGACAGAGAAGAAACATAACCATACCAAAAAATTGCGCGGTTCGTGTTCAGTTGCTGAAATTGTATTTAGATACATTGATGTACCTACTGCAATGTGTCGCGGACATTCTAGCGATATGTCCATGTTGTGCGCGTTGCCAAATTTGCCGGTAAGCGGATCTACGTAAATTGTTGGTTTCTGAATTCTCCAGTCGTGTGTGTGTGTGTGTTTTCTTAATGTTTACACGATATTCCGCTCCGTTTCATTGACGATTCGTAATGGATAACACCCCAGAAGGTCAGTTGAACACATTTCGAAAGTACTATAGTGACTATATCAATTTCAAACTTATGTGGATTCTAACCTCTTCCGCATAACGACGATGTTCTCACAAATTGTTGGCTACAAAGTTTTTTAGTAACACTTTGAAGTGGTAGCCTCCATGGCTCAGGCGGCATCTCGCCGGCCTCTCACAACTCGGTACCGTGGTTCAAATTCCGATCACTTCATGTGAGATTTGTGCTGGACAAAGCGGAGGCGGGACAGGTTTTTCTCCGGATACTCCGGTTTTCCCTGTCATACTTCATTCATGCAATATTCTCCAGTATCAATTCATTTCATCTGTCAGGCATTAATTATTTCCCCAGAGTAGTGCGACTGGTTTCGGCAGCCGGCACAAATTCCATCCTCACCGCTAGCTGGGGAATTCATTCATTCCATTCCTGAACCCGTCGAATGATAGGAAACAGGCTGTGGATTTTCAGTAACACTTTGAAAAATAAGTCCAATTAATGAGTTGTGTGTTTAAACGGGAACAGGAATAAATAGCTGCCTATATTTGCACAATTTTGTTTTCTCGCCATTTTACTACATGCCATATGCCGTAGGTATCCTTACCGTACGATGCGTCCTTCGTTCGCTTTTACTGATTATTTTGAAATTCTAGTTTGTATAAAAGTTGTCTTGTACCAGGTGTATGCATAAGTCCGGTTTCACTAAGAGATAGCGCCAGCAAACATTACGCAGCGTATGAATTTGACACATAGGTCAGTTTGTTTGTCTGACATCAACCTACCAACACACACAAGTTGGGTCCGTCAAACACTAGAGTCTGCGTTGTATCGTTCTGTGATCATGTCCATGTTTGTCCCTGAAATAGAACATTTGCGACACGCATTGCTTATCTTATTTAATCAAAAGAAAAAAGGCTGTGGAAAGTCATCGTTTGCTGGTAGAAACATATGGTGAACACGCTCCATTATGTGAGACATGGGTTCGAAAATTTAAACGTGGTGATTACAATGTGGAAGACAGTGCACGCTCTGGTGGACCACAAAAATGTGAAGTCAAACAATTGCAGGCGTTCCCCTTACCAAAAAATGATTATTTTAAATCACTCATTGATCGGAAGACGCCCGGAATGGGCAAGAAGGCATGTTCAAGTCATTTTGTTACGCGTAAATGTACCGTCTCACACAGAATAACCAGTGGAGGACACCTTGAAATCGCTTGAATGGGACATCCTTCCGCACCCGCCGTACTGCCCCGACCTGGCACCATCTGACTATCACCTCTTCGCATCAATGGGGGCACGCGCTCAGCAATTTCGAGGAAGTTCTAAAATGGTTCGACGAATGGTTTGCCGCAAAAGCACGCAGTTTCTCTGTCATGCTATTGATAACTTACCTGTAACATGGGCGAAGTATGTAGAAGCCGATGGCCAATATTTTGAATAATCAAAAAAAGCATTTCCCTTGAAAATTACGTGTTTTCTTTACCACAAAATCTGGCACAAACTTATGCATATACCTGGTACCTTAAAATGGCATTTTCCGTTCGAAAATCCGAACATTCTTTCAATTTACAACCCGTATTATTTGAATATCGCATTTTTGACATCAAATGCATATTCAAGCGACCTCGAAAACCCTTATACGCGTAATTTCGAGCGAATCCACTCATTTTTTTTTCGATATTTGTCCGCTATATTATATTTTGTAAATTTGACACGAAATTAGTAATCAGCGTTCAGGTTTCTGAGTCATTTGTCCCATTGTGCAGCGAAAGTCTGATCAGCTTATTACGTCCTATAAACATCATGTTCTTCAATAATAAATGTTGTAAAGTGTGCTTTGGGAGTAGAATAAAGTAATTGCAGTACATACCATTTTTACAGGCTTCTTTTACGTGAGTACTTCCACAATAACCGAGCTAATGGCCGTTCGTTGTGAGCTGTAAGCTTGCATCTGGGAGATAGTGGGTTCCAACCCCACTGTCGGCAGCGCTGAGAGTTTTCTGTGGTTTCCCACTTTCACATCAGGCAAATACTGGGTCTTTAGCTACAGTAGCGATGGGATAATCGAATACACAATAATCGCTTATACGATTATTCGATTATATTTCTCATTCGATTATTTTTCGATCTTTCATTCGAATGAATGAGGAGAGCGAACAGTGAATGCTTTCGAAACGTTCGAATGAAAAGACAGTTAAGTCACTCATTTAGTTTCAAGATGTGGAGATAGTTTTGAAAAAGGTGTATTTCTATTTTTTATAAGAGTTCACCATATTCGCTTATTTCAATCGATTATCCATCCGATACACTTAAACCGTAAAAATTGATTCATGATTCATACAAATGAATGATATTTGAAACTCGTTCGATTACTGTATTCGATTATTAAGAAAGTGGTGGATTATTCCATTACTAGCTGTACCCTAATTAACCCCATGGTCGCTTCCTTCCCTCTGCTAGCTCTTTCTTGTCCCATCGTCGCCATAAAACTTATCTGTGTCAGTACGACCTGAAGAAGATTGTAAAACAAAACAGCAGAAGCCCTAGTTAAATGATGACATGCCACATAATCCCGGCTCTCTTTATTGGTAACGAAATCACGTGCTACTGCGAATTTTCCCGAAGTATTCCAGATAAAATTACGTGAATTCATTGTCCGTGGCTCAGGCGGCAGCGCGCCGGCCTCTTACCCCTGGATTCCGTGGTTCAAATTCCGGTCATTCTATGTGACATTTGTGCTGGAGAAAGCGGAGGCGGGACAAGTTTTTCTCCGGGCACTCCGGTTTTCCCTGTCATCTTTCATTCCAGCAACACTCTCCACTATCATTTCATTTCATCTGTCATTCATTAATCATTGCCCCAGAGGAGTGCGACAGGCTTCGGCAACCGGCACAATTCCCAGCCTCGCCGCTAGATGGGGGCTCCATTCATTCCATCCCTGACCCGGTCGAATGACTGGAAACAGACTGTGAATTTTCATTTTCGATTGTAAAAATAATACACACATTAGGTGCTAACTCAAAATACTATACAGTAAGTACCAGCTGTTCTAGTGTATAAATGTAATGGTTATAATATTCTCAAATTGCACCATACTTCCAAATTCGGTGTAATATTGAGGAGTTAGCTGAGTCTTGCAGTACGTCATTCCGCCAGTCACGTCGAAGGACTGGCTGTGGGGAGTAACGAGATGTTTCAGGATAATGTTTTCCATCCGTGGAATTAAATAACGAACTAATTAAAGATCGCATAAAGAACCTATAAGTCAGTCTGACAATGATAGGTATTCAATTAAAGGAGGTACTCACTCGGGCATGAACACACACACCATGCGTGTTCAAACGTGCGTGAGCGGAAAGATGACAGGAGAGCCATACTCGTTCAGCACGCACACAACTCTGGGACGCACGAACATGTGAACAAATAGCGCAAATTTATTATTTGAGAAGTGAGTGGTGTAAAACAGTGAAATATATGTTGTACCGTACGGTTGGGGTCACGCAGCTGCGACCATTCATTCGGAAGGTAGTGAAGTTCGAACACGTGGTTTCCCATTTTCACACCAGGCAAATGTTTGGGCTGTACATTAATTAAGGTCAAGACCGACTCCTCTCCACTCCCACCATTTCCTATCCCAACGTCGCCGTAAAAACAATCTGTGTCGTTGCGTCTTAAAGCAAATTTTAACCAAACAAAAGGTATATGTTGTACCAATCTAATCGAGCCGGTTCGGCCGGAAAGACGTGGATTCTCCAGGAGTTTGAAGAATTTAAAAACAAGATTCCGTCCTCTGGAGAGGAATTCGGTTCTGAAGTTCACTCAATATACACCGAAAATGGGTACCCGTCTAGTTCCTAGGAGTAACAACGGGCTGGCATAGAGCCAACTATTGTATCCCATTCAGTCGCGAGATTACGTCGTAACTTTCTACTCCTCCAGGGGGTTTCTCGGCACGGCTTGTTCAGTATTTAAAACATTGAACGTCTTGTTTCATAACTAACTTTAATGGTCCAGTTTCCAAAATTCACTAGTTCTATTTTAGAAAGATCACTTAATATTTTAGGATGGAAAAAATACCTTGACACACCAAATTTTTTATGTCAGTCCGTAAACGATTCTTTGTGAACAAATCGTACGTTCATGCAATGACATTTTTCAGCAGTCTAATTTGTGTAAACAGATACATATATTTCTATTTATTTATTTATTTAAATATTTATGTAGTGTATGGTCTTTAGCGCCTGGAGTGTCCGAGACAAGTTTGGCTCGCCTGGTGCAAGTACAATAATTCCTATTTGACGCCTGTTGGCACCTGCGCTTGTGGGTGTCAAATTATTATGATGATGGTGATGATGATGAAATCCCATGTTGGCACATAGCCTACTGCTGTTTTGAATAGTCTGCTCAGGGCTGAACGTCTCCATCCGACGAACGAAATCACCATCTACAGCGTCATGTGCCCTCACTCCAAATTAACACTGCGGAAAGGTTTGGAATTGGATCCAGTTTTTGGCTCGCAATCTTATCATTAGAAAATTAATACCGCCACCTATCACGTTCTGGCGGCCAATATTCCGATTGCTTTTTTTCATCAACGGGACTCGAACCAGCTAATCACGGTTTCAGACCCTCAAAGCCTTAACTCCTTAACTACAAAGGCCACTGGGCGCGTTATTTATATATATATATATATATATATATATATATAGATACTAGCTGATGTACCCGTGCTTCACTACGGGATTCTCAGAAAGACTGACTTTGTGGTTTTCCTAACTGAAATCAACATAGGTCATTACAAAAACGTAAGTATGAATGCAGCGATTAAAAGCAATGCTATCATATAAAATACTCGATCAAATGGAAAGCCGCACGTTTTATCACTTTTAACGAACAGTGCTGCGGTTAGATTGCGGTGCCAATCTAATAGTCCAAAGTTCCAGAGCTGGGATGACCAGGACGCAGATTGCCATGAACACTCATCTGTCATTGTTCCCCTAAATATGCACACTGTTCATTCCAATCAGTACCTCAGAGTAGGGATTGAATAGACCTAATGCTATGATGATCCAGTGTGTTACGTACCAGTAGTATCAGAAAATTTATAAACCAGGGGAATGGCATGCTAAAGAAGATTACCTAACTCACCAGCTACTTCCCATCAATATTCAGGCAGGCTGTTACACTCTGTCCTACTGGGCGAGTTGACCGTGTGGTTAGCGGTGCGCAGCTGTGAGCTTGCATCCGAGAGATAGTGGATTCAAATCCCATTGTCGGCAGCGCTGAAGATGGTATTCCGTGGTTTCCCACTTTCACACCAGTCAAATGTTGGGCCTGTACCTTAATTAAGGGCTAAGTCACTCCTAGCCCTTTCCTATCCCATCGTCGCCATAAAACCTATCTATGTCGGTGCGACGGAAATCAAATAAAAATACTCTGTACGCAGCAGTAATCCTATCTACCGGAGATGAGGGGCAACAGAAGACACAAAGCACATCACGATAAACAATAGTCAATGTAATGTTATTGTTGATCAGTGTTATGAGCTTTCTATATTGTAGGCCTACACATTTAGTTTTCTTTCGACTCTGTGATTTGTAAAATATTTTATACCGTAAACTGTAGTTTCTTATTCTCTGACTTTACATACCGATTTTCATTAAATACTGTTTACCCATTTTCTCGTTACTCGGCGCTGATATGGACTTAGTAACAAAAATTCAAATTCATGAATATCCTGATCATAGCCAGTACGGTAACAATGTATAAGACATAAATAATAGGAAATTTAATACTATATAACCTTAGTTATCTAGCATTCATCGACTACACTAATAATAAGAAATATTTGAGAATTACATTTTAGGCCTTCCCCTAAACTACCATTTCACTCAGTGTGAATAAACTAATTTACAGCCCAGACTATAGCGACTTATTTCCTGACTTTGCATACCCATTTTCTTTAAAGTACGACCACTAATAACATAAATAGTTGAGAATTCAATTTTAGGCCTTCCCCTAAACTACCATTTTACTCAGCGTGAGTAAAATGATTTATAGCCTAGATTGTAGCGGCTCATCCCCCGACTTCACATACCGATTTTCATTAGACCACTAATAACATAAATAGTTGAGAATTCAATTTTAGGCCTTCCCCTAAACTACCATTTCACTCAGCGCGAGTAAAATGATTTATAGCCTAGATTGTAGAGGCTCATCCTCCGACTTCACATACCGATTTTCATTAAATTCTCTTCAACCGTTTTCTCGTGATGCGTGTACATACATACAGACAGACAGACAGACAGACAGACAGACAGACAGACAGACAGACAGACAGACAGACAGACAGACAGACAGAAATTACGGAAAAGTAAAAAGTGCATTTTCTTGTTACTATGGACATGACCGATACAGAAATACCATTATTTTCAAATTCTGAGCAATGTACAGAAAAAACTCTTATTATATATATATAGATAGATAGATAGATACATAGATAGATAGATAGATAGATACATAGATAGATAGATAGATAGATAGATAGATAGATAGATAGATAATTTACTTTACCTGGCAAAATTAGGGTCTGTTGACCGTATCTTACACCTTAAGAGTAAACATGAAAGTAACTAAAATAAATGATCTTCTATTTCCTAAATACAATAATAAATAAATAAATAAATAAATAAATAAATAAATAAATAAATAAATAATACTTGGATCATAAAACGTACAGATTGATTCAGATGTGTATAAGTACATTTTTAATCTTGTCATGGTGGGAATTAAGCACATTAAAATATTCATTTTCTGATGGATTTCTAAGATGCTTATCTAATTAGGAGTTGTATTTTCTATACACCAATTAGTTGTGGTCCCAGAACCGACCCCTGTAACGGCAACAAATGAATGCACGAGATGGTCAACTGTAATTTGTTTGTTCATTAGCCGAGAACCCCTTTAATGAATGCGAAGAAAACCGACAACATTTTCCCTTGTTCCCCATAAATAATTCATTATATCACGTTCTGCATGGCTTAGCTTACAAGAGAAACGACATACGGCCAGCTCAATAATAATAGTAATCTATTGTTAATTTAATGCCATTCGCTTGAAATGAATAGTTTACGTATAAAACGATATTCCAGTGTTCGTCTAACATCCGCACTTCCTGCTGAATCCTCACAAAAAATATCACTCTCAAAATGGTTTATTATAATATTAGGAAGAGAAAATCATCCCAGATGTTTTAAATAGTTACATCAGAGAAATGATTATATATAGAGATAAACTGTGTTTTAATTCAATCTCCTGGGTTCATCAGATTGCCGTCTGGCTCCATTTTAGCCCGCTGGCCTTTGGACGAGGGTGTCTCGTGTTCGATTTCCGGCTCGTGGGCTGAGTTTTTCTGATGTCTTCAGCATTAGAAATCATCTTAGGTAGGGCCTTCCAATCTCACAGAAATGGAGCTTGCCTGATAGGCTGTCCAGTACAAAAAACCTGCACCAGAACTCTCTGGAGGTCATACACCAGTATTATCAAATTGATGAATGACTCCTTCTTGGAAAGAAAAAATTAAGGTCCATATAACATGTCCTAATGCTCACAGAGGACACCCTTGACCTCGAACGCTCCGAAAAAATATGGAGAGTCTTGATCAAAAATCAAATTCCCATGAGGAGGCTCTAGTCTATTATATAGATTCTGAAGGCTGAATCAGAGGTAGATCCCGTTATTTAACCCAGCAATAAGTTAAAATGCAAACTTACTGAAGCGACTAGCAAGTATATCCTATCCCTTACAACAGTTATGCTAGGAGGTTTGCATAAACATTGCGGGTTCGGCGTATACAAGCCCCTAGCATTTATGTTACTCTCGCAACATTACAGAAAAGCGGGTTAGACGATAGCTCCTACTGTAAATCAGTTTACATTCCTACTTGTCACTGCCTAAAAAACCGAGCTCTAATCATAAGAGTAAGTGTTTTGCCCATCCCAGTGATGCTCGGCAACAGTACCTTTCCAAGACACTAGCTGGCTAGCAAACCGTTGTGACACCTCTACAAGCCATCCTGTGATGAACGCTATGCAGGGGAGATACGATTCTCCGCTTGCAGTATTTGCCTTCCTAGGCGTGTATGATCTAAAATACGTTCCCATGCGGAAAGTTCAATTTCTGACTTCCGATTGAGAACATTTTCTACTCCATGTAAGGAAGACAGATGCACTATAACCACATATCACCACTTCCGCACCACGCTGAACACTCAGACAGAAGGAATGATGCCTAAATAAACTACAAGATTCTGGTGTGTTACAAACAATCGAGAATGCTACCAAAGCGAAGAAAGGTAACTTGGAATTGGACTGTATAAAACGTGGCTTAGAGATAGCTGCCACAGAAGTCCTCGGTAGAGCAAAGAAAACCATGGATAACCTCAACAATTCATCAGCTCATTGAAGAAATTAAGTAAAAATGCAAACTTACTCAAGCAAATAGCAAGTATATCCTATCCCTTACAACAGTTATGCTAAGAGGTTTGCGTAAACCTTACGGGTTCGGCCTATATAACCCCCTAGAATTTATGTTACTCTCGCAACATTACGGAAAAGCGGGTAGCTATAAGGCTCAATACGTATGCCTTATTCACAGGGGGGTAATATAGGAAGGTGACTTCAGGGGCTTAGAGCTGAACTAGGAACAAGGTGGCGGCTGCACATGAGATGGTGTAAAATTTTATCAATACAAAGAATTTAAAAAAAATCATAAAAATGAAATGACGACTAGCCAAGGACAACTGGATTAAAGAAGTAGGTGGAGAAATCGAAAATGATTTAGAGAAGGGTTATTCCGATAAAGCTTACTTTAAGATAAAACCTCTGAGCTACACGAAAATAACTAAAATGAATGTGGTAAAATATAACGATGGAACACTCAGCGATGGAAAGAATACCTTGAAGACATATGATAGAGTAGATGTTGTCAATATTGAAGAATATTTGTAAGATGTGGAGTCAGTTCAAGAAGTCGACAGAGGACCGCCCATCCATACAGCAGCACTCTCTAAACTGAAACCCCGCCAGCCGTTCGACTTGCTCTCTGACAGCCCGGTTCATGCTGGCAAACTCGCGACGAAGCCATCATGTCAACGACATGAATTCAGTCCAGGCAGTGACGCTGCAGGCAACGGACACACAGAACCAGAACAGTAATAAGATAAGTTCAGAAAACATTTTGAAGACAATTAAGGGGCCAAATTATTATTCATTGTCATGCTTGCTCCTATTATTACCCTTTCATGATCACCGACAAGTTTACGCAACTCAACAATATTGCACTTTCATGCGCATGATATAAAGTGATTTGATTGAATCTGAGGGTGTTTTTTGCACAACGAACCATGCCATTCTCGTACTAATGTGTTCTTTTTCCTTTCTTCGTATTAGCTATGTGAGGACCACGCTCATTCGTATCCCCTTCGTTTCATCTGGTCTTTCTCCTTCTCCAATATTCTTTTGTTCTCATATTTTAACACATTCTTCCCTCTCTGTCCATTATGATTTTGTTCTGGGCCTAGTTATGTCCTGAAAGCCTGTGCAAGCATGAACATTTTATTTAAAAATCACTCTGTTGTATATCTGGTACCTGTATTCCCATTTCTTTGTACCTCTTGGATACAGCGTACTTTGGTTCCCTTGTTCACAAGAAACTGTATTCTTTGCAGTGTTAACCTCCCCTGGTCCGTTCTCAGGATGTGTCCGAAGAATACGCTCCTTCTTTCCCATACCATGCCCGAGACTTTCTCTATCCTGGTATACAGTTTCTGGTTCTCCTGTTCTCTGTTCTTCGCGGTCCCAAAATATTTCTGAGTATCTTTCATCCCTCCATTTCTAATTCTTTAAGTACTTCTGCTTTTACTAGGTTAAGAGTTTCTGATTCCATACTGAGAAGAATGGTTTCCTTCTTAACAAATTAAAGAGCTAGAAATTGAAATTTATAGAAACATTCCCTGAAACGCCATGATAACTCAAACCATTGGGAAGTAATTCTGAGTTTAAGAGAACAATTTATTCGCACGGTTGATTGACACTGGAGAGCTGAAGCCCACTGATGACTTATTTGTTGAACCTTTTTCCGTGTCAAATGAAGTTTCACATGCCTTGTAGTTGGAGCTCGTAGAACTACAGTGCAGTACCAATCTGAAAGATAGATTCAACAACTCTTCTGCTTTTCAGAAGTCTTGCAGCAGATTCCCTGAACAAGTGTAATCGAGAGTTCATGAGGAGGTGGCATAAGCGATTAGCTCTACAAATATCTGTGAAAGTTGTCTTTTGGCTAACACATCAAGTGATTATCTTTCACAGACGACGACAGCCTTCGCCACTCTATGCGGCTGGCGGTTTCGTGGATGCTTGCTCCTGATATCGAAAGAATAGTAAATGGAAAACATGAGTAGTAAATCGGAGTACTCAACACCCTAGTGTATATTTAGAGAATGTGAGCACCCAATAAAAAGATAATTATTGCAAAAATCAATTGCTTCCCGTAGAATATACATTTCCCCGGGATGTTGTAACAGACAAACAGAAAGACCAACAGATAGATAAAGAGAAAAAACTGAACGTGATATTTGCAGGCTATTATATGGCCAATCAATCAATCAATCAATCAATCAATCAATCAATCAATCAATCAATCAATGATCTGCACTTACGGCAGTCGCCCAAGTGGCAGATTCCGTATATGTTGTTTTCCTAACCTTTCCTTAAATGATAGCAAATAATTTAGAAATGTACTGAACACCTCCCGTCGTAAATTATTCCAATCCCTAATTCCCATTCCTATAAAGGAATATATTCCCCATTTTGTCATCTTGAATTCCAACTTTATTTTCATACTGTGATATTTCCTACTTTTAAAAGCACCACTCAAACTTATTCGTCTACTAATGTCATTCCATGCCATCTCTCCGCTGACAGCTCGGAACATACCACTTAGTCGAGCAGCTCGTCTCCTTTCTCCCAAGTCTTCCCAGCCCAAACTTTGCAAAATTTTCGTAATGCTACTCTTTGGTCGGATATCACCCAGAACAAATCGAGCTGCTTTTCTTTGGATTTCTTCCAGCTCTCGAATCAAGTAATCTTGCTGAGGGTCCCATACTCTGGAACCATACTCCAGTTGGCGTTTACCACAGACTTGTATGCCCTCTCCTTTACATCCTTACTACAACCCCTAATAACCTTCATAATCATGTGCAGAGACCTGTTTCCTTTATTTACAATCCCATTTATGTGATTATCGCAATGAAGGTCTTCCCTTATATTAACATCTAGGTACTTACAGTGATCCCCATAAGGAACTTTCACCCCACCAACGCAGTAATTTAAAGCGAGAGGACTTGTCCTATTAGAGAAACAACCTGACTTTCAACCCCGTTTATCATCATAGCATTGCCTACTGTCCATCTCACAACATTATCAAGATCATTTTTGCAGTTTCTCACAACCTTGTAACTTATTTATTACTCTGTACATAATAACATCATCTGAAAAAGTCCTTATCTCCGATTCCACTTCTTTACTCGTATCACTTATATATATATGTAAGAAAATTTAAAGATCCAATAATACTGCCTTAAGGAACTCCCTTTTTAATGATTACAGGATCAGACAAAGGTAGGCGGTATAGGGAATATGTATCAGCTTAATATTAAGAATGTATCGACAGAAAGACGATCAGTATGTATGTTTATTCCTATTGAATGTGAAAGAGCTATGCTTGGTTTGATTGAAGATTAAAATTAGACCCTGAGGAATTCGGAATGAGAATCAGTAAGAAGCAGACAACATTTATGGTGATAAGCGCAGGAAAACTAAGGACAACTGTAAAGTTACGACAGGAAGATATAGAAGACGTAAGTACTTTCAAATATATGGGAAGCATAATAACGGAAGACATGAGATTCAAACAGGAAGCATTTAATAATAAGAGGAGGTTTCTCTATGGCTGTATGTACAGAGACCTGAGGAAGAAAATGGAGCTGAGACATGGACAAAGAAGAAAGAGAAAGAAATAAGACTGGAAGCATTTGAGATGTGGATTTGGAGGAGGATAGAGGGGGTGAAAATTGTGGAGAATGTGAGAAATGAGGAGATATTGAGAAGAGTGAGGGAAAGAGGGAGAAATATTAAAGGTAACCAGGAAGAGGGAACACAATTGTCTTGGACATTGGATGAGAAGAGATTGTTTATTGATGGATGATATGAGAGGAACGGTGAGTGTAAGGAGAAGGAGAAGAAGAGGACGCAGAAGATACCAGATGCTGAAAGTATCAGAACAGATGCCAATTATGAGAAAACGACGAGGGTAGCAGGTGACAGGATTGCATGGAGAGCTTCCATGTGAACACCTGCCCTAGGGCAGAACGCTAATGATGATGATGCTGATGGTTTACGTACCATTAAATATATTTTTAAGCTTTTGAGAGACGCCGAGGTACCAGAATTTTGTCCCGCGGAGTTCTTGCATGTGCCAGTAAATCTACCGACGGGAGGCTCACGTTTTTGAGCACCTTCAAATACCACCGAACTGAACCAGGATCCAACCTGCCAAGTTGGACTCAGAGGGCTACTCAGCTCACTATATAGTGATATATAATCTAGACATAGTTTTCAAATGTCCGAGAATAATGCTAATTCTTACAGTGACTTACAGGATCTTGAGTGCTCAACCGGAAAATATATAACAATATTCTCTCTTTTTTTAAAGGGGGGATATTTACGTGACAAAGAAGATAAAATATCCAAGGTGAGAGGTATTTGGTAAGGAAAGCGGTGGCTTATAACACATTACATTTATAGAGAAGAAAGACTGTATTTAGTTCGTGCTCTGAGAGAGACAGGAAGTATAGGGTAAAGAGAGAAAGATAATGTGCGATACATGCATGTCTGTCGGGAATAAAGAGGGTCCGTGCTAAACAAGGAGGAAGAGAGATAATGTGAGGAGTGATTGGAACCCCAAATAATACACACGGAGAAGAAAATCTGAAATACTTGAATATAATTTACTGACAACTAGCAGAACGTAGGCTGCTTGTTGTCGGGCCGATAGTTTGTGATATCACTGGCTTCTGTGTCAACTTAAATTTCTCACCGGAAAGGCTCGAAAATTAGGGGGAAAGTACATATTTGGATTTGCGGAAACAACACGTAACAGGAAGTTCTTGAGGGGATACCTGTGTTGAATTTTAAGAACGATCCAAGCAGTCATGGATATTCTAGGGTAAGTCTTACACCTACAACCCGGATTTTGAGACAGTAATAGATTAGAATGTAAACTTACTGGAACGAGTAACAAATATGCTCTAGCCTGCACAATTATTATGGTATGAGTTTTTCATAAACATTAGGGGTGCGGTCAATGAGAACCCCTAAGCTGTATGTTACTATCTCTACATGTTAGAAGAACGGGCTGACGGCACTTCCTACTAACCAAATTAGTTAGTATTTTAACCTATTAACGCCTACAATTCTGAGGTCTGTCGATATCTTTGAAAATACTGGAGGGGTTAGAAAGTACCTCAACCAGCACTGGTGAAGTTACTGCTTCTACTGTAATGTAACTGAAATGTTATCTTCACCACCTCTTACCCTTTCTGCTACCTGATGGCTCGTCAGCTGCGTACTTTTTACTTATAAGTGCTAAGTGGGATGCCTAATAACTGATTTTCACGGGCGCATTACTGCCTGCAGGTTACTTACTTCGGAATAAGGAAAGACGCATGTTCCTTAGCGCTACCCGTCATATGCGCCTCCTAGCGTTACTAAGCTTCGGTTTCGAACGCTCAGTAATAGGCTGGCATTTGATACAGTAGCACGACAATATTCCTCTCAACATATCAACAATGACTGGTGTGTTCAACAACGACGAATACACGGATATAATTTTAAACTATGGATAATCTGGTCGGAATGGAACTGATGCTCTCAGACCGTATGTGCAGAAGATCCTGGTGGTGTGAAGCTACCATCCGTGGGATTAAGCCTGAACACCTCTAAGGCCGAATCCCTTCTAGCAACAGTATCTCTCGGGAGTCCCGTGAGTCGAAAGGCTGCAAACAATGTGACATTACTAGGTGCGTCTCGTCAGTGGGGCGCGCCGTTCAGGCCCTCTGATTTTGCCGATTGGAGCAACTCGGGCGGTCGTGTCGGGATTTATCCCTTCCGTCCGCCTGCTCATGGGTGTACCTCTGTTCGATGCCGGGACTCGGAATCGTCTGTAGACCACTTAGGTACAGGGTGGGGTGTTGTACTCGGTAGAACAGCTGCCACGCTGCGATCTGTTGCGACTTGGGGGGATTCGTCTGTTCGGATGACGACCCCTGACAGAGGGCCGTACTACCCTTAGGAGCAGGAGGTCCCCGAAGGCCTCACGGCGCCCCCAGCAAGCGACAGAGGCGGGAGGCGCGAATTAAGGCAACAATCAAATAAAATATACGTATTTCAAGGGAGACGACACGTGATGTCTCGACCTCCCTGTTTTTATGTCCCCGCCTTTGCCCGTTCGACGACCTGTTCCTCCGTTCTTGTTGCGACGTGAAAATGTCTTTATGAGGGAGGCTGGACGCGATGTGACGGCCTCCCTCTTTTTTCTCTCTTCCCGCGTTCGGCCGTGAAAATCTTTTCTGCGGGGTCGCTGGAAGACAGAATTTGATGACCTGATGTCTACTGTCTTCTATGCACGTATTTCGCCGAGAAGAGTTGCAATTAAGAGCTAATGGATCGTTCAAGGCACATACAATACAAGCTACGTTTAGAGGCAATATAATGTCTGTACGGGCATAAGTTAATAAGTTATTAAATAAGTAATTAAACTTTATTTTCTGCGTCTTTGGCGTGTTTACAAATATGTACACTCTTACAGAAAGTGTGTAGTAAAATTACTGCTATTATTTGTTTCACATCAGAAATACAGCACATTGCAGCTCCTTTGTAAAACAGCGGTTAGGCATCCCGTTCGTCATTAGTGCGTGAGAGACAGTAATACGTAGGAATTACGGGGCTGGAGGGCCATCTGGTATATCAATTAATGTAATATAACGATTACAATTTTATTCCAAGAAGTAAATTACAATTACGAAATATTATTTTAAAACAAATTACGATTCAAAGTAAAAATTACTAAAAATATATTCGCCACACGCAGCCTAGTTTGATCACTTTCAGTCAGTTACTTCCCAAGTCTGAATATGAGTAACTTAACAGTTGTCCCAGCGAGGATCAAGTGATTGCACTGTTTGAGTCACGTAGCTGTCAGCAGCCCTAAAGATGGTTTCCCGTTGGTTTCCCGTTTTCACACCAGGAATCGAGGTTACGGCCGCTTCCTTTCCACTCCTAACCCTTTCCTATCCCATCGACGCCATGAGACCTGTCTGTGTCGGAGCGACGTAAAGCAACTTGTAAGAAACTAAAAAATTTCACATCAGAAATACAGCACATTGTAGCTCCTTTGTAAACCAGCGGTTAGGCATCCCGTTCGTCATTAGTGCGTGCGAGACAGCAATACGTAGGAATTCCGGGGCTGGAGGTCCATCTGGTATATCAATTAATGTAATGTAACGATAACTTCCGGCCGAAATGCAGTTCTCGAAGAACAGCCTAAAATAGCTCGTTTCTTTGCGGGTTTTCATTTCTGTACAAATCCTAGTCAAATTAACTTATTTGCATAATTCATTCTGTAATGTTTCCTTTGGTTCATTACTCTCAGGTATATATTGTTTTTGAACAAATATCTACACTGAATGAAGTTATAAGGGCTTAAGTTAAACTCTGCATTGACTCACGTTAGCGCTAGTAGTGGTAGAAAAAGGCAAACTGCTAATCTAATCGACCAGATAACGATGATTAAGAAATGGATTGTAATTTTGGGAATAAATGAAGAATATATTCTAATACCTTATTATATTTTATTTACCTAAAATTCGTTGCTCATATAGCTAGGATGTTTTCGACCCTGAAATGTTTGTCCGATCGACTAGAACTATGGATTTTTCATGATTTCGATGTTTTTACAATACTGTATCTTTAGTATTTACCCGCTTTGCCCCCTCTTTAATAGGTTTCTAATTTGTTTCCTAGTTCACATTTTTCTTTCTTCGTTTCTTGTCTTTCGTCTATACAGGATGTACCAAAACTCGACAGCAAGAATTTAGGAATGAATTCCTCACATAGAGAGAAGAAAATAAGTTTATAACAACATAGTTCCGGAAACGTATACTTTCAGATTTATTCAAACTTTTGTAAATTTACACCGTACGCCTGTAACGGCAGCATGAACACTTTGAGCACGTATCAGAGGAAATTTTCAAAGTGTCGACCTTCAGCTTGAATACAAGCCTGCACTCGTCGTCACATGGATCACGCGATCAAAAATGTCTGGTGTAGTGTGTACTGCCTGACAGCTGTCACAATGCGCTCACGTCAAGTTACTTCATCAGGAACAGGAGTCGAATACATGAGAGACTTAACGTGTCCCCACCGGTAAAAGTCCAGGGAGTTCAAGTCAGGAGAGCGTGGTGGGCAAACAATCGGTCCTCCTCTACCTATCCAGTGCTCAGGAAAATGGGTATTCAGGTAGTTGCGGGCAGGTAGACCGAAATGTGCTGGAGCACCATCATGCATGGAAAACATTTGTCGACGGGATGCAAGTGGCATGTCTTCCAAGTAATCAGGCAATGCAGTAAGCAAGAAATTCGTGCAGTTCTGTCCAGTAAGCCTGTACGGAAGAACGTATGGTCCCAACAAGGAATCACCAATAATGCCTGCCCAGATGTTAATAGCGAACCTCTGTTGATTTGGATGATTGTATAAGGATTTGAATCACTCCACACGTATTGATTGTGGAATTCTGTATTTCGTCTCTTGGGAATGTCGCTTCATCTGTGAACAACACAGAAGCTGCGAAATTAGGCGTCATCCCGCATTGTTGTTGGAACCACCGGCAGAACGTTGCTCTTGCAGGATAATCCCCGGGAGACAAGGCTTGTACACGCTGCATATGATACTGGCACGTCAGATTTTCTCGTAGCAGTCAGTAGATGTGTGAGAGCTAAGGTATTTTAATACTCACATAAGATTCATTCACAACATGATTACTTATGTAACAATTATAACCGGTGTCTCGAATTATTTTGCAGCAAACAGATCATGTAAATTATTACTAACATTAATTTGTATCACAAAGTTTGAATAAATCCGTAAAAATAAGTTTCCGGGCCCATGATGTCATCAACTTTTTTATTCTCTATGTGAGGAATCCATTCCTAAATTTTTGCCGTCGAGTTTTGGTACACCCTGTATATTGTTCCATTTTATGGCAAATTACAGTTTTCTTTGAAGCTGTTAGATATGTACAGTATATTTCATTTCTAACACTTTTTAAAAGTTCGTTTTTATAATATGTTGCAAGCTTTGTCAATCCTGGCAATATTAAAAAGCAGGAGAAATTCTAGTAAATAAACTGGTGAGGTAAATTCGTATAATACTGATTTAAAATACTATAATTATAAAGAACATGAGTTACGGATTGTTCCTGAGTTTAAATATAATTTTAATTAACACTCAGAATGTAACACACTTTCTATTTTACCTCATTAGGGAGGATTTAGCCGAATCTTTCCTCCAGCCTATGCACAAATTGTTTTATCTCGGAACTTGAATATCGATTTTCGAAAAATCTCTTAAGCTACTTTTCTCCTGAGACTGACAAATATTGAATTCATCCTATTTTGTAGTTTTCTATACAGACATATAACTCGTGATAAATACGATATATGAGGCAAGAATTTGGAGTGTACAGAAAAAAATACAATTTTATTTATATAGAAAATAATAAAAAGTAATTCAGTCCAGAAACCCTCTGCTGTTTCTAACGCATTATCACTTTGTTCTTTAGACATCGCATGAGGCGAGGCCTTTCTTCCTGTGTGTCTCTCTGGACCACGTTAATGTCCTTCCTGGAAATTAGAAAATGGGATTTGCCGAGCAGCGGAAGGGGGCCTGGACTACAGAAAGGTATTTTAGGCATGAACGATTCAAGCAAGGCAAACATCGCTTGGATGAGTTGCTAGGATGGCCGGGAGCTACATATGTTATACAATTTTATTCGCCTACTAGCCGCGTCATAAAGTAATTCCATATGTCATACGGCAGCTTCTCCGTCTTCTCTTTGTATCTCAGTCTATTAGCCCGATGGTCGCTTGACAACGGCAGAATTTCATTAGAACAAACACAAGGACGGGATTATAATATAATGCTGGAAGCAAACTGGTTCAGATCAGTCGTTATCTGCTTTTGTCACCACACGAGGGGTGCTCGCAAATTACTTCAACTCCTAATATGACGCTAGCTATTTCTAGAGATCTCAAATTAACAATAAAAAACGCTCGTGCTATTCTACTCGTTATCTTAAAAGTCAATACTTAATATTTTGAAAGAATCCACTAATACAAATCTCTTCTGATAAAACCCAGTATATATAGAAAGATGGCGAGAAAATAAATCCTCTTTAATCACACAATACTGTAAAAGCGCACAACTAAGTCATTTTAAATACCTTAGTGAAACTATGCTTTCCTCAGGACTAAACCGGATCACCAGTGAACAAAGAATCACCAAGCTACAGAAGACCTACAAGCTAACGTGAGCTCACTACAACAAGAAAAGCATTTGGATGGATGCAACATTACGGCACTATAAAACAGTAATTCTTCTAGAAGAAACCTATGCAGGCAAAACAGTGGTGATTGACGGCCATTCTAAAATTAAGGACATAGAAAAACAGGAACGGAAAATACTTCTCAATATTTACGGGGTACTCAATACCAATGGCATCTGGATGAAGAAGCAGCACAACGACCTCTATGAAAAAATTAACACCATTACGGATGAAATCAGAAAACACCGAGCAAAGTTTTACACATACATTTACAGAATGGACAACTCCAGAACGGCAAAGAAACTACTCAACATCGTTACAAAGAGTAAATGCGGTACGGAATGGAGGTTCAGAGGTGCCTACAACAGATCAACATAACGAATCTCGAGGATCGCACCAAGTGCCGAAATAAGATCACAGATGTAATATTTGAGTTAAGTATATCACAACAACCTGGGAAAAAGTGGACACAGGAGCGGAAGAGGAAGCGTTCAAAGAGGATGACGAGATTTGGGGAAGAAAAGAGGAAAAACACCCGAAGATGACATTATGTGTTCAAGTTCAATCGCTCTCCTTAAGGGGAACAATCTTGTAAATGAATAATAATATGACCTCAGCTACCGAGTGTAGACATCTCAATTTGACGCCATCTGGCTGTCTGCTCGTCAACGTTCCGTTGTACGTTAGGCCTACTAGATGGCAGCCAGAGTAAACCGAAACTCTTTTGGGCGTCTAAGGCTGAGTTTTAAAGAATTTTGGCGGGTAAACACCAAATGTGTCACCAGAGATCTTTTACATGCCAGCATCGTGCGACGTGCAGTATCAAAAGGACTTTTTTTCCGTCCTTCAAAAGTCCGACTGTCTCTTCCGGGTTTGAACCCGCTACCTTGGGATTGGGAGGCCGTCACTCTACTCATGATCCATGCAGGCAGCTAATAAAAAATATTTAATTAATCCTTCATTTGATGGATGTAACCACTGTTTATTAATGTAACACAGGCCATTCCATTGGTAAGGTGAACTGTTTTTACTGCGATTTGCACGCGTAACGAAGCGCACAGGCATTAAAATCTGTGAGTACATACCAACATTGTTACAGAGAAAACGTGATAATCAGAGGCAAGTCTGATATTTTTATTCTGTTTCTAACAGGTTAGGTTGTTTAGCATTTTCAGTGTGAAACGAAACCAGATGAAGGTAGATGAAAATAGGCTTCGAGAATCATTGCAGTCCCTCTGAAACCTTTCCTTCTCCATAACAAAAATGGCTAGAATTGACAAGTCACATAATAAAGATTGTTTCTTTCTACGTCTTTGTCTATGTTGTCATAACTCTCGTTTTCCCATCTCTGTTCAAGAAACGATGCCGAGATTTTCGCTCGATGGAGGTGGTGAGGGGTGGGTCGTCATTGTTGCTCTTGATGGGGACTTATGTTACGATCCCGTGCTGGTAAAGGAAGGCTGTAAATATCCGTAAATGTCCTCAGCCAAACAGTGCAATAACAGTTAGTTTTCGGAAAGCAGAACAAAGAAGAAATACCAAACCTCCCTCTCTACCTCTCTTCTCCTCCCTCCCCCACCTTCCGCCAAAAAATATTTTTAAAGCTCTGACGATATTTATGTAACAACTGCCTTTCGTTCCCAGACAGCAGGTAAGGCTGACATGCCGTTTATTAAGAAATAAGTAAATTGCATCACTATAGTATCAGAGTTATGAAGATTGAGCAGCTAATGTCTTTACTAAAGACTTGATGTTTAGGCATTTAAAGGCTAGAATGCAGACTTACGAAAGGAGTAACATGTATACTAGCCCAGTCAACGGTGGCGTGCCAGATGCGACCGTGCCGCATGCGACCCGTGCCACTAGCGACCGCATAATCTGTAACCGTGCCGGATGCGACCGGCGTTGACAAGCAAATTGTCATTTTATAAGTTGTGTCATCACCCAAGATAAGGTAAGCTAAACGAAGTGCAATGTAATTTCAAAAAGTCTTATAAGCAGCTACTGCCCCTACTTTACATAACACTTCTGGGGGAAACTCGTTTTGCAACACGAAATATGGTGATGCGTTTACGTCTTTTCCCACCGGGCGAGTTGGCCATGCGGTTTGAGGCGCGCGGCTGTGAGCTTGCATGCGGGAGATAGTGGGTTCGAATTCTACTGTCGGCAGCCCTGAAGATGGTTTTCCGTGGTTTCCCATTTTCACAGCAGGCAAATGCTGGGGCTGTACCTTAATTAAGGCCACGGCCGCTTCCCTCCAACTCCTAGGCCTTCCCTATCCCATCGACGCCATAAGACCTATCTGTGTCGGTGAGACGTAAAGCCATTAGCAAATAAATAGTATTTTCCTCAAATATCTTCATATATGGAACTGCGCCTCCACGTCTGGGAGAAGGTACCAAGCAGGTTAGGTCAGTGCGTTGCCGGACGACTAGTTACAGCTACTTCGGTAGGCTGCTGGGTTCGAATACCCCGTCGGCCATCCTCGAAAATTATTTCTCGTGGTTTCCCATTTTTCATCTCCAGGAAAATGGGCGTGGTATTTCATTTCGTAAATCCCACAAATATTGGCCGGGAATCAAACCCGGACTGCCTTGGTGAGAAGCGAGCAGTGATGCCAATGGGCTCGTTTCTATTACTCCCCACTCTATCCGGTTCTTACTGCGGGTCAGGGTGTGTAGCAGATTTGGCATTCTTTTACGGCTGGATGTTTTTCTTGACGCCAACCATTAGAGGAGAAATGCTACGTGTTAATGTGGTGGTGGTGGTGGTGGTGGTGGTGGTGGTGGTGGTGGTTATTGTTTTAAGAGGAAGTGCAACTAGGTGACCATCCTTTATTTAACACTAATCAGGGAGAAAAATGGAAGAAATCCGACACTGCGAAAAAGGAAGATATCAGCGAAAGAAAGACAAGAGCCACGAAGGACGTGAAAACGAACGACTCTCTAGGCCTAGAAAGTTCTAATCCCATCGGGATTGGAATAGAACAAGATTTGACCAAGGAAAGTCGGATAGGATAGATGAAAATGAGGAGCCTGGCACAAGTAAGTGGAAGCAGTGCTAGGACTCAACTCAGTGCCCTCGTGGTCACTAACCCACGCTCCCAAGTTGAGAGCCCCTTACGACACACAGGGAATACCGTGGGTGTAATTCTACCGCCCCCCTCCACAGGGGAATGTGGAGTTAGATAACTTTCTTCTTTAGCATGACTTTCCTCTGGTTCATCGATTTTCTGGTACTACTGGTACGTAACATACTGGTTTATCATAGTACTCCACGCATTTGATTCCTTCTCTGTGGCACTGATTGGAATGAGCAGTGTGCACACTTAAAGGAATAATGGCAGAGGATTGTTCACGGCTGTCTGCGGCCTGGTCATTCCAGGTCGGGAACTTTGGACTGTTAGATCGGCAGCATAGTACTGTTAAAAATGAGAAAATGTGCGGTTTTCTATTTTATCGAGTATTTCATAATTATGATAGCATTGCTTGTAACTGCGACATTTCTGTTGACTTCATTGTAATGACCTATGATGATTTCAGGTGGCAAAACCACAAAGACAGTCTTTCTCATGATCTAAAAAGACAGGTAGAGAGTGAGTTCCTGCCATTATCATCAAACTGCCCAACTCCACTGACTGGCAGTAGGCAAGTGGGCCTACCATCATAATGAAAACTTACCAAGTTGATTGTGACTGACAGTAGGCAAGAGGACCTGCGTTTATAATTTCCTAACCAAGTCTTCACATGCGAAAATACGTATGGTGACTTGCCCGTCGCTTTTCTGAGTAACTTTAAGAGCTATGTAGTTTAATATAATCTTATTCACAACGTGTAGAGTATTTAACCTAGAATTCTGAATACAGTGTAGAATTCCGTAGCGAAGCACGGGTACATTAGCTGGTCATATCTAAATTTGTATCAGAATCTAATTACGCTGTACCGGGGACTCCGAAATTAAGTTTGAATCCCTTTCAGAAAACAATCGTTAATGTTTGGTAACAAAACACACGAGTAGCGTTGCGAAAATATTGCAAATCTTGGGCTAGGAAGACTTAGAAGTAAGAAGACGAGCTGCACGACTAAGCGGGATGTTCCGAGCTGTCAGTGGTGAGATGGCGTAGAATGACATTAGTAGACGAATAAGTTTGAGTGGTATTTTTAAAAGTAGGAGAGATCACAATATAAAGATAAAGTTAGAACTCAAGACGACATATTGCGGAAAATATTCGTTTATAGGACGAGGAGTTAGGGATTGGAATAATTTACCAAGGGGGATGTTCAATAAATTTCCTACCGGGCGAGTTGGCCGTGCGGTTAGGAGCGCGCAGCTCTGAGCTGGCATCCGGGAGAAAGTGGGTTCGAATCCCACTGTCGGCAGCCCTGAAGGTGGTTTTCCGTGGTTTCCCATTTTCACATCAGGCAAATGTGAAAGTCGATGTGTACTTTAATCAAGGACAAGGCCACTTCCTTCCCACTCTTAGCCCTTTCCTATCCCATCGTCGCCTATAATATATATAATTTCGTGTGGCTATTTCTAGCCGAGTGCAACCCTTGTAAGGCTGGGCGGCATCTGCCATATGTAGGGAACTGCGTGTTATTGTGGTGGACGATAGTGTAATGTGTGGTGTGTTAGTTGCAGGGATGTTGGGGACAGCACAAACACCCAGCCCCCGGGCCATTGGAATTAACCAATGAAGGTTAAAATCCCCGACCCGGCCGGGAATCGAACCCGGGACCCTCTGAACCGAAGGCCAGTACGCTGACCATTCAGCCAACGAGTCGGACATCGTCGCCTTAAAACCTGTCTGTGTCGGTGCGACGTTATACCACTAGCAAAAAAAAGAAGATCCTAATTCTCTGAAATTATTTACGACTTAGGCCTACTTACTTATCGTGTCCTATTAGTGCCGGGAGTGTCCAAGGACGTGTTCGGCTTGACTGGTGCAGGTCTTTCTACCTGACGCACATGGGAGGCCTGCGCGTCTGTATGTGAGATTATGATAATGTGGTAGGGAAAGATTAAACCCGGTGTCGGCACGTACCCTTCTCCTCTTGAATAATACCAAGGGGTCTGCTCAATGCTTTACGTCCCTATCCGACGGCCGAATCACCATCAACAGCATCATATTCCCTCACTTCATTTGAACACTGTGAAGAAGTTTAGATTTGAATCCAGGATTTTGGTACGCAATCTAGTGATTACAAATTGTATACACCAACTTTCCTACCCTGCCGGCCTACATTCGCATGGTGAATTTTTTTTCATCCGGGCTAAGTGGCTCGACGGCTCAGACGGTTGAGATGCTGGTCTTCCGACTCCAACTTGGCAGGTTCGATCCTGGCTCAGTCTGGTGGTATTTGAAGGCGCTCAAATACGTCAGCTTTGTGTCGGTGGATTTACTGGCACGTAAAATAAGTCCTGCGGAACTAAACTCCGGCACCTCGGCGTCTCCTTAAACCATAAAAGTAATTACTGGGACGTAAAGCCAGCAACATTATCATATTTTTCTTTCGACCAACGGCACTCGAACCTGCTAACAACGGTGTCAGACCTTTATTTTAGAAAAGACCAAGTTAGCTACTGATAAGCAATCTGCCACTTGGTGACAGCCCTTAATGCAGATCAATTGTAAGTGATTGATGGGTCGCATGCGGCACGGTGCATATCCGCTCGGTCGCTATTGGCACGATAATGGCCGGGTCGCATCCGGCACGGTCGCATCTGGCACGTAACCCAGTCAACAGTTCTGTTATGATATTTGCATAAACATTAGGGGTTTGGCCTATTACAGCAGAACCCCTTGGAGTTATGTTACTCTCGCAACATTATGGAAGAGCGGGTTAGTCGAAACATGTTACTAGGCAAATTAGTTTGCACTCTAAACTATCACTGCCTAAACTTCCGGTCTCTAGTCTTTACCTATGAGCTGACTTGCCGAACAAGCAGTTAAGTTAAAGATAAGCATAATTCACCCTGAAATATGTAGGTTTGATTGACTGTGAGAAAGTCGGTAGTTCAAAAAAATCAGTCATCGTTGATTTACATTTAGGACTGTTGCCCAACTAGCAGATTCCGTTTTCATCTAGTTTCTCGTAAATAATTCCAAAGAACTAGGAAATGTATTGAACACCCTTGATAAAGTTCTCCATTCCCTAATTCCTCTTCCTATAACTTAAACAAATATTTACCCAATTCATTCTCTTGAATTCCAACCTTATCTGCAGAAGATCTGGAGAAATTGCTGAAGGTAATTGACAGAGTCTTAGAGAGGCAGTACAACTTCAAAATAAATAAGTCCAAAACATAAGTAATGGAGTGCGGTCGAACGAATTCAGGTGATGTATAAAATGAAGCCTTAAGAGAAGTAGATGCATATTGTTACTTGGGTAGTAAATTAACTAACGATGGCAGAAGTAAGGAAAACACAAAATGCAGACTAGCACCAGAAATTTGCTCATTTCGAACATTGATATAGGAATTAGAAACACGTTTTTGAAGACTTTCGTCTGGAACGTGGAATTGTATGGAAGTGAAATATATATGACAATTAGCTGAGAAAGAAAGATACTAGTAGCTTTTGAAATGTGGTGTTACAGAAGAGTACTGAACGGGAGATGGGTGGATAGAATGATAGAACACATCTTAAGACACCCAAGACTTGTTCAGTTGCTTTTTGAGGGAAGTGTAGGTGGTAAAGACGGTAGGAGTAGACCAAGATCTGAATATGACAAGCAGATTAGAGCAGATGTAGGATGTAGTTGTTACGTACGTTAGCACAGGTCAGGGTGTCGTGGAGGGCTGTATCAAACCAGTCTATGGACTCAAACAGCAACAAGAATAACAACGATATCATATTCTGACGATTCCTACCTTTAAAAGCTCCATTCGAGTTTATTATTTTCATTCGACACCATTTCACCACTGACAGCTCGGAACATACCGCATCGTCGAGCAGCTCGTCTCCTTACTCCCAAGTCTTCCCAGCTCAAATTTTGCAACATTTTCGTAACACTACTCTTTTTATAAATCGCCCAGAACAAGTGCAGGCCTCATACCATACTCTAATTGGAACCTTATCAGTGCAAATGACCAAAATGTTATACTGTCGTTCAACCAATCAGAGACGATCTGTGACAAAACAGTGCGTTAAGTAATTCCACTACAGTAAAGTGTCATTTTCCGTACTCTTTTGAGTATAGAAAGAAGGCCATTACGTCATAGTGCGAAATAAAATATATCTACGGTATCCCCTGCCAGTCATAAGTGGTGGCTTAAAGGGCAGGAGTGTATGAGGAGATAAGAAATTTTGGAATGAAGATTAGTACTGCGAAAAGTAAGACTTTGATCGCGACAAGAGGTAACAGAAAATCCAGGGGTGCGATAAAAATAGGAAATGAACCTCTTGAAGTAGTGAAAATTTTAAAATATTTGGGCGGCGTGATGTCACAAGATGGAAATTTGGATGGAGAAATTGATTTTAAAATGCAGCAGTCTGCAAGTTTCTACCAGTGTGTGAGAGACATTGTATGGAACAAAGATATGCCAATGAAGTGCAAGAAGGTTTTATATTCGTCCTATTATAAACCTATACTGACCTATGCTTCAGCAGCCTGGACGTTGACTAAGCGGAACCGAAGTAAGATTCAAGCAGCTGAAATGAGGTTCTCGAGGGGCATACAGGGGAAGACAAGACGAGATAGAATGCGAAATGAGGAAATAAGGAGAAGCGTGGGAGTGTGTAAACTCAAGAAGAGGTTGATATAGCAAAGCTAAAATTATGAGAATGCCAGGAGAGAGAATACCAAAGAGAACATTCATGGATACAGAGACTGCAAAGAGGCCTAGGGGACGTCCTAGAATAAGATGGAGGAGCTCTGTTGTGGACTGTAATGCAAATAGAGGAGTTGATAGCAAAAAAGAACTAGAAGAGGAATGGTGGAAAGGTCGAGTAATGTGGAGGGCTTTGGTATACTATCCTACCCAGAGAGAATCTGGAAAAGGGAATGGATGAAGAATAAGAAGAAGTGCATGTCAACTTGCGAGCACGGGTTGGTAACCACGGGGGTCCTAGCTGAGTCTGATGTTGATTCCACTTGGTTGTATCAGGCTATCCCTTCTATCTTTCCTATCCAACCTCCTTTGGTCAACACTCTGTTCTCTTCCGAACTCGGCGATATTAGGATTTCGCGGCCTAGGGAGTGTTTCATTTTCACGACCTTCTTGGCTCTTTCCTTTATTTTCCGATACCTTCTTTCTTAAAAGAATCATCATTATCCATTATTCTTCTCTGATTAGTCTTAATAATAATAATAATAATAATAATAATAATAATAATAATAATAATAATAATAATAATAATAATAATAATAATAATAATAACCTTGTTCTACCGCTTTTCCCACATCTGTAGGGTCACCGATGTGAAATTTGATCGGCGAATGTTGATTTGCACCTTTTTACCACCGGATGCCCTTCCTGACGCCAACCTTATATGGAAGAATGTAATCACTATTGCGTGTTTCTGTGGTGGGTGGTAATGTGGTGTGTTGTCTGAATATGAAGAGGAGAGTGTTGGAACAAACAAAAACACCCAGTCGCCGAGCCAGAAGAATTAATCAAACACAATTAATATCCCTGACCCGGCCGGGAATCGAACCGGGGACCCTCTGAACCAAAGGCCTCAACGCTGACCATTCAGCCAATGAGTCGGACCAATAATAATAATAATAATAATAATAATAATAATAATAATAATAATAATAATAATAATAATATTGTTTTTACGTTGTACTAACTATTTTTGACGGTTTATGGAAACGTCGGGGTGCTGAAATTTTGTCTTGCAGGAGTTCTTTTACATGCCAGTAAATCTACCGACACGAGGCTGACGAATTTGAGCCCCTTCAAATACCACCGAACTGAGCCAGGATCGAACCTGCCAAGTTTGGGTCAGAAAACCAGCACCTCAACCGCCCGATCCATTCATCCAGACTGATTAGTCTTAATAGAGGATGGTAAACCAGTTGTATTTCCTCTTAAAACAATAATCACCACCAACAGGGAGCTAACAGAAGATGCGACAACAGTGGGAACTAATTTCGAAGCAATCACTCTTGAAATGAGTTCTGGTTCCTTCGAGGAAAGGAGATAAGAGAACAAAGTGAATAAGGTACAAACCTCTATATGAATTGTCCATTCAGAATGAAATGTGAAGTTAACTTGTTAAACACCCTGTTCCAAACTTTCAATTGTCTCCTAAACACTTTGTGTCTCCTCGCCAGAGAGCGTGTTGTTGAATCAGAAATGTATTCATATCCCCTAACCTTTCTCTGACCCTCTGTTCATAAAATGACTGCCTTGTTGACATGAAAGCTGGGGCTGCCATATTTTCCTACGAGATACCTTCACTATTGTACTTTACGATACTGGAGAATGGACGAGATGAAAATCGAGATACCGTAACGACCCAGGCGTCAATTTATGATGAGCTGACTTCTAAATGAGCCACCTATTTTACAGAAATGATGAGCTTCTTCTAAGGACCTTCAAAGGGCTTGCCTGCAAGGATGTACAGTTGAATATAGTGCGAAAGCTTTTCCAGTATCCTGGTAATTACAAAATAAAATGTTCACCACAAATACAACCGGAACTCAGCAGGAATCCGTTTCATAAAGGTGCTTAAAAATATATAAGCATATCGCCGTTAGATCATTCAGCAGTAGATTTATATGAGTTTGTGCGGTAGTAGACACAGTACAATAATGACTATAATCGCATACTTATGCATCTGTTCTTGCTTAGAACTTCCTCACAGTGCCCAGTAGTACAGTACCTTCACTTATTTAATACTAGCTTTATTTACTTTCAGGTATTTTATTAACGCAGCGAATTTTTGTAGATTTCGTTATTGTGACGCTGACTGATACTTCACCCCTTTTCTACCACCGCCTGAGGGGTGCACACTCATATATCTACAACCTGGGCCATTTTGGACTTTTTTGATCCGTTCTCACCCCCCAATGCCGATGGGGGCTGAACTTGGACTTAAACGACATGCGGAGTGTCAATGTTCATTTCAGCGACCCCGAAACCTATGGATTCGATAATATTTTCGATTATTTTTATAAGCCACTCCCTCCCCACCTCCACAGGTTTTCTTTCAGAAAGTCATATGTGTAGCAGAATCTCTCCTGGGACTAGCCGACATTTACGCACGCGCCTACTTCG